>NC_072413.2:27468920-27523920 GCF_028858775.2 Pan troglodytes
CCACTTAAAAAACTCAAGTAAAAAAAAGCCAATATAGTAATATTTTGAAAACATTTAGCATCATTTACTAAAAATGTGGATGAGGGAGCAAAAATACTTGAAGAATGTATTGAAAAGCAACGCATCTGTTTAATGGCTCTTTCACGAATCCCCATCAGTTTGGCATTGTGGAGAAAATCGCTACTAACAGCAGTTCTGCATGTATTAACATTTTGCCCTCTTTTCAGCAATGTTTGCTCACTGTTGTTTTACAGTAGGGTAATAATAATGCTTATCTTATGGAATATTTTTCTTTTACTTTTCAAAAAAAATATGTATTCTAAAGATAAATACATAAACATATATATTCTAATAATAAATACAAAATATATACCATATATACAAAAATAAATATAGATACTTACATACATAAATACATAAATTTAACTAACCATAAATTTAACTTGCTAACAGTTCTTGCCATTACCTACCATTTAGATATTTCTTTGAGATTTAGATTTTTTAAAATACTGCTTTACAGCCAGACATTTTTTGGTTTTATTTTCCTCTAACATCTGCATTTTTACAAATGTGATATATAAGTGGCACAATTAATGCTGCACTTAATTGAAACATCTTTTTGTTTGTGAAATCTTGAAATCACATATTCCATTTTTTCTAGTGCATACTATTGACAAATATTTGAATCTATTAGTATTGCTAAATATGATTAACTTTGTGATTGAAGGTAGAATAAAAGAATTAAACCTATAGAGAAAACAAAGTATCATGTGTCCATAAACTTAATTAGTTTTGCTTCATGACATTCTTATATTGCCTTTGTCCTAGTAAATGCTAATTTTTATTGTACTGAGCTCCCAGATATTAAGTATCTCAGAACCAGTGCTTTATGCATTTCTCCATTTTGACACTTTTGGGAAAAATGTGGTTTTGAACCTATTTCTCACCTCTTCTTTTTCTAATCTTATTCACCCCACACTCTATACCACGTCCCCCAAATACGACCAAATATTGACTGAGAGCTTGAAAGTGCTAATCGAATCATTCCCAATCGTATGTATTCAATATGTTGGCTTTAAAAAAATTGGGAGCCCAAATCTTTCATCGAAGATCATTGCTCAATAGACAGACAGATTTTTAACCAGAGCAAATTCAAGTACAGCTTTCAGACCAGTCAAACCCAGGAGACAGGCAGGAGGTCTGCCCTTCCCCAGCCGTTCTTCTGTCTGCATTAGCTGTTCTTGCTCAGGCTCCATCGACCTGTCAGAGCCATCACAGTGATTGACTGCCCTGGCAGATGTGCTGCTATAACAGGTAACCTGATCATCCAGACCCATCTGTCTCTAAGTCCTCTTCAATTCACACTTTGAAAAATATTAGAGGTTGGGAGGGGTTGAATTCTTTGTTGGGATTTTTTAGAAAAGTAGGCTATCTGTATTTCACAAAAGGTTACCCTCCAGTGAGTGAATGGAAATGTATAGCATTTGAGCTCTTTAGTGAGATAAGCTGCTTCCAGGGCATCTTACTATCAACATTTTAAATTGGCCAACAAGATCTGGGAGAATTTGAAAACCTGATTTCCAAAACACCAGCTCAAGTTAAGGACCAATTTAAAAGAATAGCCATGATAATAATAGAATGATGTTGCAAAGATAACAGTTTCCGTGTATGAGTGAGACAGATGGGCTGTCTGTGCATAGAGAAGAGGGGAATCTCATGCAATGGGAGCAGTCCCGTGTCTTCCCTTCAGTGCCCATAGCCTGGCAAATGTTGTGACATCATTAAGCTGAACTGCTGATTTCAGATGAGTCTGGAACAAGAATGGGCAGGGGTAACTCAAGCTTCACGCTGAAATGTACTTAACTAATTTACTAGTGTCACTGTTTCTGATAATTACTTTTCACCAAAATATTTTGCTGTGCTTGTGTGCAGAGAATTTCATTCTATAAATCAACATAGTAAGTGTAGAGCTGCTCAGGATCTATCAACAGCTTCTATTAAGACAGAATATAACCTTGGTGGGATCAGTGGCTAACACTTTTCTATTTCTCAGTAAAGTCTATTGCCTGCGCACTATCAAGGGATGGACATTGGCTGAGAATGACATGGTTCAATATCTATGGGAAAGTAACATACTGTAGCAAGCATGACAAAGTAAAATGAACGACTACTAGCAAAAAAAGTGAACTTTTTTTTCAAATGAGACGAACAGAATTATACTAAGTGTGCACATAAATAACGATACCTGCAGAACCTAAAGAAATACATGAGCACATAGAAATATATGAACGAAGGCAAACATTCCTTAATAGAACCCATTTGCAATTCTTTCATAGGCTAGCCCTGTGAATGAGAATATGCCAATATTTATACTATTTCTCCAATTCAAAATGTTAACAATAAATACATTTCCCAAAGTGCTCTTTCTTGGCTAAGGAAGCTAAATTCTGTTCTGGGCATAGTTTACCACTTTTATCTACTGGTCAAATTCCTTGATTTGTTTTAAGGTCCTTCATGGAAATGAACATACTTTTTTCTTCAGATAAGAAATAGAAAATATAACATTTTATTATTTTAAATTAGCAATAACTATTCTTTCATCCTTTTTGTGGCCTGAGGGAGGATCAGATTTGTTACTGATGTTGCTTGAAAAGGCAGAGATGGTTTGAGTAAAGCTATCGAGTGCTTCAAGGAGTTATTTATCATATAAAGATGTGGCTGATTAATTCAGTTTAACGGTGCCCACTCTTCTTCTCTATTCCTATACTTCTAACCCAAAGTGAAAAAAGTCACATATTTGAAACACAAATCTACCCAAAATTTAGAAAGAGCTGAGAACATGATGGCACAATTAGAAAAAAATATCAACACTGTCTTGGCAAAAAATATTTTTAAAAGAGTTCACCATTTTTTGTAATTAAAAAGTTAAAGGGGAAATTGTCACTATTTTAGTAGTGTTTGTCATTGTATACTGTGCAATTATTTGCTCTGAAGCCCTTATAGATGCAGTGGTATTTCTAAACCACACATATCTTCAGTGCTTGCATGCCATGGATTCAGATCTCTAAGTATCCTGATATGGAACAAGAGATTCTTTTTTAAACTCTTGCATTTTCATCTACTTCACATCATATAACTCACATTCTTAAAAAACGACTGAAGATTTTCTTATTTCCATGTGGTTCCTGCTTTCTAAATTCTGTTGCTTGTTTTCTCCTTGGAGTTCTAAATGTTGCTTTAACATCTTTAGGTGTGATATAGATAGATTTAGAGTGATGTAGTTAGCAAGCCTCAAGCTGCAGCTTTTAAATACATTTGAAAATCTTCTTTTGGAGGAAAACAAGGCACTCTTATGGGAAAGTTACACTTTATTTTGGAGGTACCTCTTGCAACTTTTCATTCCAAAGGTGCTGAATTTACTATTGCTATCAACATGTATGTAATTAATCTTCCATCACACAAACTTTTTCATGTGCAGCTCATCAAAGCTAGTTTATCCTTTGAACAGCTTAAATCCTAAATTTTAAAGAAGAGGGACTAAGGTCTATTTACCAAATCAAATTCAGTTGAATGTTTGAGAAAGTGTCCTTTTACATAAGGTTTATACCATATGATGTGTTGATCTTCTGGAGCACAATTTGCCTCTGTGTTCTCCCATGTAACTACAGGCCTGCATTCATCTCAACCCTGCCCTTGTAACATTTTTTTTCAACTAATTATATCCATAGAAAGAGTTTTGTGTAAATATGGTTTTAGCAGTTTATAACAAGAAAAGTGGCTTTCACTTATTTTAAGTTCAAGTTCTGTATATTCAATTACTGTTAACAAGCACTCCACCTACTGGCTTACGTGATGCCAAGCAAGCAGTCCGTGATACGAAGCAAATTTCCAAGTCTGCTATATGAACGGGACCTCAGCTTTATGATCATCAGCCAGGGTCAAGTGTGAGTGAATTGCTGTTCACCAAGATTAGGATGATTCCTGGTATTTGTCTTGGCTAAGTGACAACCTAATCGTGAAGAAGATTTCCAACATCAGTTTGTCCTAAGAGGGTAGGATGGTTCACTGAGAGATGGATTTTTGCAACCACAAAAAAGAAGGGGGAAAATCACATTCCAGAGCATCAAAATACCTTTCATGCATATTTAGAACACATAAATATCAGTACAAGCATAAGTATAAAAAGTACTTTTCTCCAAAAGAGTTCTTAAATAAAATAGGATATTTATTTTTATAATGAGTTAGAATTATAGACGTTGCATATGGTTATTTCTCATCCACCAATATGCCATTTTAAAAACTGTAATATTGCAGTAGCAACAGAAAAATATGTGCTTGAAAAATGTCTTTGACTATTGCTTCCTGCCCTGTGAACTTTTTAGCATAGTAGTCTTAGTAATGACTAATTATATGACAGACAAAGAGAGATTAGTATTAGGCATTATAGTGAAATCAAAAGAAATTGAACCAGCTCTATTCCACAATGTCAACATAATGTATAAATCATAACCTTCTGCCTACCCCACCCACCACTATCCATCTTGACATCTCTTTTTAAGGACAGCTTACTATGTAATTATGGCCACTGTGACTATATTATGGTATGTTTGAATGTGGCAATAAACAATATAGCAATTAATGTGAAATAATACAAGAGCAAATCAAGGCACACAGTCTAGATATTGAGGCAGAGCAGCAGGGACATTGAAAATAAAAGCTTAATGGGCTGTGGTGTGGAAATGCTTTTCCTAATATTGTGTCGGGGTGTTATTGTGAATAGAACTGAAAAAAAATGTTGATGGGAAACTGTCTAACTATATAAAAGGTTTCTTGGGGTCAACTGTATTTTATCTCCAACTTTCCATCTTCTCCAGGATTAGTGAAGAATAATCATACACTTTCAATAGCATGGGAAGGTCTCCTGACTCCAGAAACTCTTGTAGTTTGCAGCTAAACCAGGATACAATATGGCACTAAGTAATAGAACCTATTCTGGGTTGATGAATGCTTGTGCACTGATGCTGGAATAGCTTTATAACTGCTTTAGTAAGAGCCCAGTAAAACTGCATCCCAGATGCATGAATTTCTCTTTTGGCTTTGCAAAGGAACTGTTCACAGTTAGGGGGGATAAATCAGTTCCATTAAGCATTTACCCCGCAAAACAGAGATTGAGGAATCTTAGCACATGACGACACAACAAAATTTACCTGACCCTTCCAAGCTAAGGAAAACAAGACAGAAGGTCCTCTCGAGAGGCTGTATCATATATATGTTCTAAGCCTGTGCTGCCCATATGTTCAATAGGACTGTTGAATCTCAAAGTTATAATAATTTGCAACGAGGTGCCAGAAGCAATTATTAAATATCATATGATCCAACAGAGATGAAATAAAAATATACAAGGTCGATTTTACTGGCTTTGACTATTATAAGGCATTTAAAGTACTTTGAATTTACAGTTTAACTTCAGGGTTGTATTAACGACATCCTTATGCTAGAATTTTGTTCTCAGCTGAATATGATAAGCTCAATGCAGATGGCATACTTTTCCAAGGACAAAGGGAGTCTTGGCCTTATCCTTTCTTTTTGCTTTGTATATCAACTCAGGAAAAGGAGATATGCTATTATGATATCTTCCACTAATGTAAACCTTTATTCAAAAGCGCAAATGACAGGCAAAAGTACAATTCAAGTGAGAAAAAAGGTAGTGTGTGATAGTATCACAGAATGATACAATCTCAGCCAAATCGCTGCCTATAGTGTAGAAAAAGGAGACTCTTAGTCTTCAGTGTAAACAGTCATAATTTATTTACCATGACATCTCTAAAACACGAATGAATAAATGTTTTAAATACTGGTTCTGATCTCAACGCCAAGGCCAGTTCTTTCTCCCTGATTGCTGTGAATCTACCCTCAGCGAAATAAGAGATGCGGATTGGTGGTTTGCCACGAGTAAAGTGAGGTGCTCAGAAAACGAGGTTTGTTCTGCTACTATTATTTCAAAAGCACGAGTGAGGCATTCAGTCGAGTCTCCAGAATCAAAACAAGATTGTTCTACCTTAGTAACATGTTGCTGGAATGAAACCATGTCTTTGAATGGATTTTCTTGAGAATCAAATTTGAAAGGCAAGCCTTCTCTCCAATCCGAGCATAGTGTGTCTGCTGAGGCCTCAGTATGATCAGTTTAGGAGATTAAAGCCTGTCTTCCCTTGGTCAGGGGAGCATTGCAAGCACAGGACCATGTTTGTCTACGTATGTTTACAGCACCTGTCAGTTGATACATGAGAAACAAGAAGAGTAATGTAAACTGATCCCCTCTATTGCTGAATATTTAATGCAGTCCACTAGAAAGAAAAGCACAAACATTCTACTTTTCCAATGCTTGTCTTCCATGCCCTCTTCTAATATTCTCTCGGGAGAAGTGGGTTTCAAACCTGGTCAGGGCAAGTACCCATTTATTTCAGAATCCTCACTTTCTTGTCTCGGCTTCCTTCCTGGCTCCTAAAATGAAATTTATTTTATTTTAGCCACCTCTGAGCATACTTGTGTGTATATATTTTCAGGAAAATTGGATTTTCCATATAGATTTTTAAATCAGTTTTCAGATCAAGTTCAGAAATATGTAAATTGTTGTGTTGTTGGACCAGGCAGGAGTAGAACATATCCCTCAGATGAAGAGTACCCAATACTATAAAGTGATCTTAAATGAGAAAACTAGTGTGTAAGTCAATTAAAATGGCCAATAATGGGAGAACAAGTGCCCATTCCAAGAGCAATTGTAAGACATTTAACCCAAGGAAAGTTGCATTATACATTTTTATTAAATTGAGGCTATATTCACACTTATTGTGGTTTGAAATGTGAACCAATATTTTCTATCTTTGGTTTCCTTGCTTTAAGATCTCTTAATGTGCATAAGATGTAATTCATAATATCATATGACTGTTTTAAGTTTGCAAGTTACTGTCTCGAAAGTTATAATTTAATTTAAATTGACAAATGCCCATTAAACTATTATGCTCTCTCATAAAATCGTATCTGACCTGAGATTAATGTAACAAGACTCTGCAATTCCTAAGACACTTGATTCTTTGTCATTTTAACCTTATTTACAACGCAACACAGTCAATTTTAAAGAGCACTATCATTTAGCACAATATAAAGTATTAGCTTTCAAAGATGTATTCAAATCCTATTTAAAGCTTAGCTCTGCTGTTTTTCAATAATCTTTATAATAAGGAAAAGAGAAAAAGATTAAAGTCCTAGTAACAAAAAAATACCCTTATGCCTACTCAAATCCTTCCTGAAAGACATGCAAAATGATATTAATAACTCTTAAAATAGTTTGTAGATAATCTGCAAATATAGATCTTGGGAGAGAGAGAGAAGAAAACTTCTGTAAATCTAAAATGCATGATAGGGTCTGTAGAAAGGAACTCCAGCCACTTTCCAAATGGAGGTCTTCACATTGAGAGTGAGGATATTGCCACGTACAAATAAGAAAAAAACAGAAAATAACAGAAGAAAACAGAAGAAAATGTAATAAAACTCTTGTCTGAACAATTACACTACTCTCATTGGGGAAGTGTTACACTCTCAAGTGGCAGCTTGGAAACTCCGACATATCTATATGCTAATTTCCTAACATCTGATTGTATTCCAGTTTTGATCTTGGCTACCCTGAAGGGTCTGACTTCCTTTCAAGCTATCAGTTTCATTCCTCCTGGCAGGTAATCCCCATGAACAAAAAGATTAATAAGTATAAAAAGGATTAGGATAAAACATAATAGAATTTCATGGAATTCTGCCATTTTGTGCCATTATATTTTGTTAATGTTAACAATAGATTTTGTATATTCAATACTTAACCCATGACAGACACAATGCTAAGTGCTTTTAGGACATTATCTCATTATATTCTCTCAGAAACCCTGCAAGTACATATATAGTTTGTTTGTTTGCTTTTTAGATGGTGTCTCACTTTGTCACCAAGCTGGAGTGTAGTGGCAAGATCTTGGCTCACTGCAACCTCCTCCTCCCAGGTTCAAGTGATTCTCCTGCCTCAGCCTCCCGAGTAGCTGAGACTACAGGCTTGCGCCACCATACCCAGCTAATTTTTATATTTTTAGTAGACACAGGGTTTCACCACGTTGGCCAGGATGGTCTCGATCTCTTGACCTCGTGATCCACCCGCCTCCCAAAGTGCTGGGATTACAGGCCTGTGCCACCGCGCCCAGCCCCTGCAAGATATTTTTCTGTTTCTCAAATGAGGTAGTTGAGGCATAGGAAGGCTAAGGGAGTTGCTATAGGTCAAGTAGTGGCTTAGAGATTCCTGCATAAATATGCCTAAATCCTAGGTTCATACTCAGAACTCTACTCTGTTCCTTCTCTAAATTTCAGCCCTTAGAAATTAACCATTTAGTGTTGACATTGGAAATGCCACATGATGATGCAGGCACATGATTTACTTCCCAGCAATGGGAATGAAGTCACAATAGGACAACTTTTAAGTTTTGAAGATAAAATGAACTAGTGTTCATATGTAACATATGTAACATATAGAAGAGGTTCAAATGTGTTGCATATGATTATAACAAAGCCTCACAAAATGACATGGGTTTCAATTTTATAGTACATATATTGAAATCAGCTCAAGGGAAACATACAGTGTCCAGGAGAGGGAAAAAAAAGTTTAATGATGTTACCCCAAACAGTTCCTTTCATTTTGACTTCCACAGTTTCATCTTTGAGCTCAAGAGGACCATGTGATGTGATTCATCCTGGTTGAACTGATTGTGTAGTTAGGAAAACAGAAAGCAACACTCCCTTTTTGCTTCTACCAATAGCACACTCAAAGAGATGGAATTTGAAGCGTCATCTTTTAAACGAAACATTAAATTCAAGGACAAGGACTTATAATCCACTAAGATTTTCTTTAACAGAAAATAGTTGGTCTCAGTGTTTGTGCTTATGTAAATTAACCATCAAAAATTATCTAATTCTATTTCCCTGTGTGTGTGTCTCATCACTACTACAAAGAATGTGTGTATGTGATTTTTAAAAAAAAATTACATCTATGGTAAAATGACTAACATTTTATTAAAATAATGGTAGAAGTGACTGCCTAACATGGGTAAACCAGAAGAGAATGAGATATTTCTACATTTTGGTAAAAGGGAAATTTGGGTCCTGAGTTTAACAGGTGATACAGAAACATAAACTTTTATTATAAATCATGTACTATAGTGATTTGGTAAGGTAAGGAGATGAGATGAATGATAGAAAAGTTGTAGAAATGGAAATTTTGTTGTTATTTCAAAAGTTGATTAGATAAGCAGTTATGAAAAATTAATTGTAGTAGTAGAGTATTTCTAGGCTGTAAAGAATGAATTGGTTCATGAGTGCCACCCCCTAGGAATTATAGGTTGTGTATTCAGTGATCACAGAGTATAGTGATTCACTGAAGGAAGACACTGTCATACCTGAGGTCATTGCAGACTTTTCTCAGTAACAAAAACATAATTGGTCCTGTATGTGATTAAGAGTTTTCTATAATTTCAATACACAGGTATTTTTAAAGATGATTTAACTAACACCAGGATTTTAGCAAATCGAATTTAGATTTTCAAAATGTGTGTAATGATATTTTTGAAGTTTCAAATGTTTAGAAGAATCTTAGTCTAAGGGATAAATGTTATCCCTAACTGAACAAATTAAACATTTGTGGCATAAAAAATTTAAGATTAGAATTTACAAAGTTCAAACAAGAACCATTTTTTTTCTGTACAAGACCAAATGAAGGCACATGCTACGTCACTACATGTACTAAAAATTCAAATTACCTAATATTCCTGAGAGCAATTATTTCTGTCAGTGACAGACTATTAACCAAGAATTTTGTTTTGATAAAATTTATACCAGATTGCCTTTTTTACAAAATTGAAGATATTATTAAAATGATTTTTCACTTCAATTTCCCTCCCCTTCTTAACCAAAAAAATAACAAACAATATAACCAAGAAATCACACTTGGATCATGATCTGTGTTGGACTGGCCCAGTGTTTTCTGTGACTTTATCTGTATAAGTTATCAGTAACTAAAATGATTTGTTTGGAATTAAGAATTCACTTAATTGTCAGTAAATTTTTAAACTTAATTATTGCAAAATACTAAGAAAATGCTAAATACAGTAATAAATTGATACATATACTGCTTCTTAGGAGATTAATTCTTTTAACTCTGTGTGTGCCCATCAAGATTGTATGATTTCTTAAACCTCTATTAATTGAGTACACAAATAAGAATATGCAAAAGGTGCTCTTGCATTTACTAATAGTTGGCCTAGATGTTGAAAAGTTGGTTGAAAAGTGAAAAATTCAAACAATTATCTCATCTCTATCTCTGTATCTAGATCTCTCTAAACCAGATATTTGGGACACAAAGAAACAATTTTAGCTACTTTGTTCTTCTGTGTAGCCAGTTACCAATTAGACCAACACTAATTTAATCAATTCAGAATATTTTGCAAAGCTACAGGTGTAAATAGAGTAATAAATTGTGAATTTTTTTTAAAATACAGGAGCTGGGTAGTCATGGAAATTTAGACCACATATTTTTGCCATACTAAAACTCATTTGGTTTCAAAGTTATGTCCTATATTTCTAAAAATAGGAAAACTTACAATCTTTAAAGGAGATACTGCATTATGTAAGGCTTTTAGTTAACTTCACACTGACAAATTAATAAACATATTGTCAATATACTTTAAAGAAAAAGTTAAGTCAATATTATGTCTTCCACACAAGTCCATATTATGAAAACTTACCAATATGTATGCATACACTGGTACCTGGCTTAAAGTCTGTCATTTAGCTGAGACTCATGCTGAATTAATAAATAAATAAATACATGTAATTATATAACTGCATGTACACACATTTCTTAAATTTATAATTAATGTTTAGATACTCATCATGGGCACATATCCAGGGAGCCAAACTAAAGTTTTTGACATTAACAGTCTCATACATTGTTAAATAATTATGGTCTGCTGGAAAATAAAGAATAAGCATAATTATTTCTCATTTTAAATAATTAATTTGATTGACAAATGATACTTTATCCAGAGAGCCAACATAGGTAGCATTCTATTTGAAAAAAAGAAAGAAAGAAAGAAAGAAAGAAAGAAAGAAAGAAAGAAAGAAAGAAAGAAAGAAAAATGTTGTAACCTATTCCTACTCCTAGTCCTTAACCTAAAACTAGCGTGATGCTCCAGTGGATCAGTTTGTCTTACTGTTACTTTGGTTACATAAAAGGTAATCAACATACTTTAATTTCAAAGACTGGGCTCCCTGGAAAAAAATTAATTAAAAATGTCATTTTCAATGCCATTTAATTTATGAGATTTGACTGTCCAGCTATTCTACAGTTGTGTTTTGTTTTTATTCAATGGATTGAATGTTGTGTTTTATTTTCAACAGATGTGACTTTCAGTGCACTGGAGAGCAATTTATGCATTTGGCTTAGAATTTTAAATGAATATACACTGTAATGATTTGCCCAATATAAGTGGTCACTTTAAAAAGTAGTACTGAAAGCAAGAAAAATTACTTAAAGGATCAGTTACATCTAAAATGATGAAATCAATAACAATATTTTCTCTGTAATTCTTTCTCTCTGATAAGCAAAATCATCGCTTAAAAGCCGCATTAAAATTTAATCACAATCTGTGTGCTTTAGTAATTGATAATTTCTGGACAGCTGTCTTCTGCTTTGTTTAAGTCTTATGTTCCTTGTGTTTAAGTTATGCCTTTTAATAGCTGAATTAAGTATGTTTGGTTTTAAAATCAATTATTAAAATATGATCATATTTTATCATCTTCCAATAGTGGCTTATGGTTTTATATTCCTGTACAACAGTGTTAAAACTGGGGTGAAAACCTCATGAGTGGTTAAATTACTAGAAACTTATATAAATTATACAATCATGTTTTGACCTTAATATATTTTTTCAAATTAAATATGAATAGACAACAATTTGTGTTAATGATCTTAAAATAAGTACTTTAGTTTTAGACTGTGAGCTAGAATCTTCTCTAACTCAGCTTTCTTTAACTTGTGCCTAGTATTTTGTATGCCATATATTGAATAATAAAAATGTATGTCAAATGATTTCCTAAAGAATTCTTAAAAATATTTTCTTAGATACTTTAAAAAAATCTTAAATTAACTCTAAGAACTATCTCAGCCATGGCAATAGAATGTATACGACATTCTCAATATTTAAAGGGATAGATGATCACTTGTTAAGTATCAGTACTTCATTTAGCACAGATTATGTAACAGCCAGTTCAGCAATTATTGCTATACCATAGTTCCTCCCTCTGTGTGTTTCAAAGGAAAGGAATAAAGAAAGATTATCTTTCAAAGTACTTCCTCTGATTACATCCCTACTCTCTAATCACCTAACACAACTGCCCAGACTTGAAGTGATAATGTCATATTTATTATAGGATGACTATTTAAAGGATCAATATATTCAATGTTAAAGTATGCATTTAAATTTTGAAGGCTAAAATAGATGACACAGTGATCATATTATATAGCCTTGTGGTAAAATATTTTTTATTATGTTATTTTAATGTACTCAACTAAATCAATAAGGTTAACTGCATTTGCCAGCATTAGGACCAATAAAATTTGTATCTATTCAATAGCATAATTTATGTGTTCGTATTTACTTTTGTCTTTGCATGAGATGCTAATTAATTCAATACTTCTGCAGAAACTAATAAATAAGTAATAATTAGATAAACACATTGCAAAAACATAATTTGAAAGGAGCAGATTGAAGTGGCTTGGGAATATAAGTAGCCATATAGTATGTCAATTAAGAGAAAAACTGAAATATTCCAAATATGTCCACAGTATGTCCAAATATGTCTGCAATATGTCCAAATATATGCACAATATTGCAAAATTTAAAATAGTGCATATTTTAACATATATAGAAAAAGGAGCATGGACCTTCAGGGTGGTTATCTGAAAAATAAAAAAAAAATTATTCCTAATGTCAATTCAAAGGTATAATTTACATGAAATTTAATTTATAAGTCAAAATATGTTATTTATATAACATATATTTTGATACATATAAATTATGTAAGACGGGAAAATTATTCAACCATAAGTGGGTACTTGATTCCCTTAAATAAGATTGCTTGTTTGGGGAGTGAAGGGTATTGGAATAAGCGTGTCTTAAAATGCTGTGGCAAGGCCATGTGTTCATATGCCTCATTTTGAACAGAGAAAATGTATCATAAAGCAATGTAAGGATGTGTGTTAGAAAGCATGCAGCAAATGAAGTTTCGTTTCCCTTGAAAGTAGAATCTCCATAAGTTACTAATGTCAGGGTTGTTGTTATCTTTATTTTCACATCATCATTTTTTTCAGTGTTCTATATTCCAGTTTGTTATGTTTAAATGTTCAGGAACTAAAACTGCTTTTACAAAATAACCCTAGAAAACTATAAAAATCACAAATCCTTCCAGGGAATTAATCTGAAGTAAAATCATTTTAACACACTATTTTTTTCTCCCAGTAATTTTCAAAAGCATTTTTTTCTAAGATCAGATTTTGACACTATCCTTTTTTTTTCACACTATGATGTGACTCCTCCTATTATTAAACTTTATGGTTTGAAAAGTCTTTCTTATTTTACTGCCTCCAACATATTAGGTTACTTTTTAAAGAAAAGGTGAACATATTAGCATTACATAAAATGTTAAAGTGACAAAGAGTTAAACTAGGAATTTTAGATGAATACACTAGCAGTTTGCCATTCTGACAGCAAAAGCCAAGCTAGTGCTTAAAAAAATGCAAGTTTGAAAAATGCAAATGGTGTTATCCAAATATGCAGCCATATGTCCATAATACACACATTTTTTGGGGAAAAATTTGTAAAGATTTCTATCACAGAATTGTATCTCAAAATGGTGGGGGTCTTGTTTTTTATATTGTGTTCCCATGAAGATGGTAAGACATGAAATTATGTTTCAAAATCTTTTAAATATATTAGGATGGAAAAAGACATTATTTTTAGGTTTTCACGGGAATTTGGCTCTATGTTTTAACATTCCATTTTGAGTAGGTGCTCTACTTTATCTATAATATAGCTAGCAAAATTTTCCAAAATATCCAGATTCTAGTCACAAAATTTTCTATTCAGACAAGTAAAGTTTAAAACATAGTCTCTTTGAACAACAAGTTAACAGTCCTTGGAAGTCAACATCTATGAGTCAAGGAAAAACCATAATTAGTTTGAATAATGCTGAGCTGTGAAATTTGGATAACCTTTAAGAACTTTGCTCTGTTGATCACAGCGTCAATAACAATAGGCAAGTGGAAGCCAAATGCAAGTGGTGAAACCTCCAACAGGAAAATATCAATTAATCTTTTTCAATAGAGTCGAAGTAGGTGTAATCCTCTCATTAAATAGTTTGAACCTTTTTCCAAGTAAACAAAGAAGGGATAATGAGTGATGCCATCCGACTTGTTTACATGGAGAATCTTCAAGAGGCTTAAGCATAACCTCTCAAGACAGAGGTCTTCTTAGCCACTGGTCACTAATTACCCTCTTTTAAAGATGTTTGTATAAGCAAAGAGACTGTGTTTTTAGACTTAACCTGAGAATGCCATTTAAAGTGCCAATATTTTATACTTAAGCCAATATATTGAGCAGTATCAAAATTCATGGGATCCTCACAAACCCCCCAAAGAAAAATTATTTCCAATTTATATTTGAATAAATGTTCATTCTCTTAAAATTCTGACTAAAAGAGCTACTTCTATTATAAGAAATAATTCATGCTTAACTGCTAGAGACAGGGTATAACTACTGATTGAACTACAGCACCCTCAGACCTCCAATTGCTGTGAAAATTCTGGGTTGGAAAGGAGAAGAGAGGACTGGAATTAACATCTGTTGTGTCATCTGCCAACCAGTTTGCCCTTGATATTTAAGCAATTTCAGTAAATACGTTCTTCAGTCCACTTGTCACAATGCAAGTGTCATTTAAAAATCACTTGATGCTTTCAAGTTGTTCTATGATATAGGCACCAATAGGTGTTAATTATTGTTACAAGCATTTTTGATGTACCAGGTATATGTCTGTAATGGACCTAAAGGAAGATAATTTTACCATGATATTTAACAAAGGCCCACATTTCTTACCGTGCTTATTCTTAATATTGGTATCTCCATGAGCTTATATGTGACTGAATATATATTAATGAAATGAGTATCAGTAACTTTAAGTCGGCAACAGCGTAGTTGTAATTTCTAAAGCAGTCTGTGTAAGAAGTTTGATTTGCTAAATTAATCAGCACAAAAACTTATAGAAGATGTGGTCAAAATTATAAATAAAGAGAGATGAAATTCTTAAACAATGTTAACTCCAGTAAAATGGATTTTTTTTTGCTACTAACTCAGTTTCAACAATTTACATTTACAATGCTATTTTGATACTCTCTTTGGATTCTGCTCTGTGGATTAAAACATGAAAGTGTAAGAGCTTTACATGGAGTTCAATACAAAGAGAAAATTTACGTTTTCATATCTATAATTTGTGATTGCTCTTTTCTTTATATATTAAAACAGTATGTATTTTGAAGTAAAATTTTATTATTTCATAAAACAAACCATGAGAACATATGATTTATGTAGTTATGAATTCTTATAAATCTATGCTACTCTGAGGATGAAACTTAAAGATGGACAAATTTGGAAGAAAACTGAGATAAGTCTATGGCTTTGTCAATGGTATCTAGTGTTTTAGTAATATCTAATATTGGAAACATCATCAGATTTTAGCATCAGAAATTTGATTCTAATGACATTTGAATGTTTTGTATGCCACAGAAAGATTTCAAAAACCACCAAATTTTTAAAAAATCTGCATATATCTAATTATGTAACAGTAGATAAGTTGCTTAAGTGCAATTTTCTTGTCTATAATATGGAAAGATTTTATTAAAACACCTTTAAGAACCCTTTCAAGCTCTCTGATTCTATGAATATGATACAGATATTAGTATGGGCAAATAAACAAGAATCACTGCTTGTTGTTTATTTTAATGTGTTCCAATAATTCCTTTATACTCTATTGATGGAGATTGTGTGTTATTCTAATAAAAATTTAGAAAAATTTATTTGTGTGTGTAGGCACAAATCTAGTAAACATATGTGAATAAATATATGATATACTCTTGTAATTGAAAGTGATTCTGGGAAAAAATAGAATTGCTTTTTAATAGAACATACAGTAGATGTTTTGGCCTTATTTAACAGTGTGGTTAATTGTTAAGAAGAGAATGAATTATTTGTAGTGATACCAAATGCTCGTTGTGTATAGAAAACCTTAGTCAAAGTTTACTTTTATTATGTTTTGTGTGGTTGATGACATTCCACAGCATCTAAACACAAAAAACATCGTACTTATTAAAATCACACACAAAATATCCTTCTGCCCTTATGCTTGTTTATTTTTCCAAGTTTCTGTTTGTTAGAGATTGTCTATTATTGGAAAATTAATTTAGAGACGCATTTACACCTACACAGTCACCCATTTGATTTCTAGATACTTGTGGAATAGCTCACTGTTGGTTAAATGAGAGGTGTGTTGGCCAATTAGCATACAGTTGGGCTTAGTCAATTTGCATATTTCTGTGTCTATTACTAGAAGCTACTTTCTATGCCACTCAAAACTTTGTAATTTGGTGAGATTTTATAAGCTATAAGCAGTGATTATAACTAAGAAATGCCATTATGTAGCAAATATAAATAAAACTTTTTAAAATTACATTTTTGCTTATTTGTTTCTTAAAAGCATATCTGACCTCAAAGAATATCATTAACTTTGCCTATCTGCTTTTAAATATATATATTCCCAAATAATATTTGATTCATATGAAACAGAGAAGGTATTCAGTATATTTGTTACACGATTGTATGAAGAAATTATGAGTATTAAATGCATATATTTGACTTTGCCAGGTTAGAATGTTTTGTAATTGTTAGCATGATCTGACAACTAAGCAGGAGCAATTTTATCTTCTTCCTGTTTATATTATCTGTAATGCAAAAGACAGCTTCACAGTCCTCAGAAGAATCTTAGTGTTTGCCAAGTACATTTCCCCCCTGACATTCTTAAATGCAATATTTTCATTTTATATTATGCCATGTGACATAAAACCAAAAAAAAAAAGCCTACCCTAGTTGTTTAAGCTCTTATTTCTCAGAATAGAAAAACTGCATTTTATGTATCATTTGTTAATAGGTGAGATTTTACTGGAAAAAAAAAGTAGACCATTTACTTTGGGAGAGACAATTCATTTTTCAAAATATGGCAAGAGTGTCAAATAGCAGAACACTGTTCATTGATCTGAATAAGATTATTATAAATTGATCTGAATAAGATTATTATAAATTGTTCTCCACCATTACCATGCTGTTACCCAGACTAGTGCTTAAGCTAAACACCAGCCAGTCAGCCTGAGTTGCCAATGAGATAGAGAGACTATCAGAATTCCTTGAAGAAGAAAAGGAAGGTTGGTCTGTACACAGAAACAAGCTCAGTCACTACCTCAAGAATATTAGTAGAAGCAGAAAATTAGTGCTCTGATTTTACCACAATCATACGTCTTAGGAAACAAGTCAGAGTTGAAACTTAATAATTACCTTAGCTTCATTAGTTAAGGAAGGGAGAACTAGAACAACCTCTAACCTTCACTTAAGAACAACTTCCCTCATGGGGTCCTTAACCCCTTGCCGTTTTTACAATAGAGAAAGAAGAAATTTATAGTCTTTCAGCCCCTGCTCTCCTTGCTTTGAGTGAGGGGGATTGAAACACTTAAAGTAAGCAAAGAGAAAGAAAAGTCACAAATGAGTCACTAAGTGGAATAAAATCTGTGCTTTCATCAAAACCTTCTGTGACTCATCGATATTTTTTCTCCTCCACAATATACCATGGTAAAGTCACTGCCTTAGTCACTCAATCAAGGGAGAATTGCATTTGAGTTCATTTCTAAAAATGAAGTCATAAAATTTCTCTGAGTGAAAAATGATGAACTATATTAACTCAGTTTGCATACATCCCAAACAAGGCAGGGAAGAAACCTGATTTGTAACTGTTGATGTCACTGGAATTCAAAGATGTGTACAATTTCTAAGCTTGTTTTCCGTTCCAATTTGGTGAAAGTATTTTCTTCAATTATGTGGATTTCCAAAATTTTTGAAAATTTTCCTACAAGCACAGTTAGCTAATTCTTGGGATCTGAGTAAATAATGCTATGATATAACAAAAACCAAAAAAATATAGAAATCACAATGTGTTAGTATTTATAAAAAGCTATACCTGTCCAAATAAGCAATATAAACACTGAGTGTCATATAGACCTCATAGATTTATTTTAATTCAAATTAGAAACTACAAACCTCAGTCAGTATCATGAAGTAGAAAATGTTATAGATAGATATAGTTAGATACATAGGTAGGTAGATAGGTAGGTAGGTAGGTAGATAAATGATATAAAGAGAGAGAGGGAGACAGAGAGAGACAAAGAGAGAGACAGAGAGAATAGATAGCTATTTCCTTAACTGTAAGGCAAAATTAAAAGGCAAAACTGTAAGGCAAAATTAAACAATAAAACCACAAAATACCTGATGAGAACTCAAAAAATTTGCAAGTTTCTCCATGGCTAGATTTTATTAAGACTCAAATAAGGCTTTAAAGACAAAGTGAAAAGATGGTCAGGATAAAATGAGAGTTGGTCTTTAATTCAGGTAAACTAATCTTCTTAATACACCATTCTGATTTGGATTCAATGACTATTTGGGACTCTGGAGAAACTAAGTTATTTATTATAAGAAAGTGCTTGGACTCTAAAACTGTGACCAAAAAAAAATAATAATAATAACACCTATGGCACTGTACATAAAACAGTTACAGCAAATAAAAAAAATCATATCTTACTGTCTAACTTTAAGTTTATAGATATTTTTGAGTAGATATTCTTTTGTCTCAGAATATACAAGTGTTATTTTTGTGTGTAATGGCTGTCTTTTGACATCCATTTTGAGAGGTAAAGGCTCACAATTTGTCCGTAAATAGGCCAGATTGCTTAATATGGCTTTGGACTGATGTATTATCAGAGTACCCCTCCAGTGCTTTGTTTAGCTGGGAAATTTTCAGCATGGAGTCGAGAATCCTTGTGCTTTAGAAGTTCATTCTGAAATGTTCATTGCTACTTTTAGGAAGTTCAGTGAATGCGACTTTGGCAACTTAATCTCAATAAAGGAAGATCACCTCTTCAAAGTTCAGAAAGTGCCATCATTCTGACCTTTGTCACATAGCAGGAAATGAAGAGTAGCACCATGCCCTTTCTTCCTCTTTTCCCTGTCCATGTTTCTCAGTTCTTGACCCCTCTGTCTTCCTCTATACAAGAGAAATGACCTTATTTTACCTCTGTAATCCCCCAATAAAGGCACTGAACCCAACTTCTTGGGGTTAATTATCTGATCTTCTCTGGTCATCTTCCTACTCAAATCCTTTGTGCTGTTAGAATTTCCATCCAATTGTTTCGTTGCTTGCCCATTTGTTGGACCCTAGCAGGGCAAAGTCAGGCTAACAAAGGACACAATCTTTTAGATACTGATATGAAATATGTATAAAATAGGAAATATTATGTATGTTTGTCTATTTTAAAAGAAATACAATCTTTGTTTCAATCTCAATCTAAAACAAGATTTACCATCTCTTTTAACAAAGCCTTCAGGAGAGTTTGTCCAAAAGCTGAATCAAATAATTTTCAGGAGAGATATATTACACACTAAGTTCTCAATTTACCACCTAGGAGAATATTATAAAATGCAATAATACATGCACACACAGACACAACATTTAAGCTATGTGTAGTTTATTTTGAAATGGTGTTTTTATGCAAATTTAAAAGTTCATTATTATTTTAAATGTATGAAATGTTATATATTTTTTAAAAGGCATATATTTATAAGAAAAATTTGATTTTGCCTTATTTGTGTCAATTTCATTTGGATTTTCTTAAAGGCCCAAGATGTTCAAATACTCCTTATCACCACTGCATTTCTTACCCATTTTTGATACCTAAGATATGTAAAAGAAATGGTTTAAGACTTTATGGCTGCTAGAGTAAGTTAGCCTTACAATTTCCAAGTGAAGCAGAAAATATATATTTACTCAATGCAAAATCCTGAGTTGATATTTAGCTTTATCCATACATACAGGTCTAGTGTTCACCACACTTGTTCTAATCATTAATCACTTTAAAAGTCATATTGCGGCTGGGCACAGTGGCTCACACCTGTAATCCCAGAACTTTGGGAGGCCGAGATGGGCAGATCACCCGAGGTCAGGAGTTCAAGACCAGCCTGCCCAACATGGTGAAACCCCATTTCTACTAAAAATACAACAAAATTGGCCAGGCATGGTGGCACATGCCTGTAATCTCAGCTACTCGGGAGGCTGAGGCAGGAGAATCACTAGAGCCCTGGAGGCTGAGGTTGCAGTGAGCCGAGATTGCACCGTTGCATTGCAGCCTGGGCAACAAGAGTGAAACTCCATCTAAAAAAAAGTGATATTGCACAGATAATTTTTTCAAGGAAGCAAAACTATGGAATTTCAAGCTTTCAAGACCAGTCCAGAGGAAAATCATAAATAATAATAATAATAATATAACAATCTAAAGACTCTATTTCTGATGTATCTTGCATAGGACCCTTTTGAGAAAATGTAACCTTAAATAAAATATGTCCACAGGGAGGGAGGCATAGGGTTCAGATAACACAAATCAATGGTATTCTAAAATGGAATTTATAACTTCTGTGACTTGCCAATGTTAAATACTAAAAACCTGTAAGCTCCAGACATAAACGCCTTCAGAGTGTGCTTAAGGAAATAGGCTCTCAGATTTAATACAATTTAATCTCATGACTACAAATCAACTATCTTTCTCTTATAATTTGTTGTTATGGAAAACTATGAACTCATAAGTGTACTTAAAACCAGGAAGTGTTCTTCTTAGTTTATACTAGTTATCAAAAGCGGTGGAAGAACATAGGAAGCTAACTCTGAGAAGCGGATATCTTTAGTAAATATGACTAAGGGATTATGACTTTTGTTGGTCACAGTGAATTGCCAGAATCCAGTGATTCAGGCAATTGTTTTTGCTAAGATGGTTTGATATAAGGTTATTTCTTTCAGGCGTAATATTTTTTAATGTCAGCCTTTACTAACCAAAGGAAAAGAGTCATGAAAAATGGATGAAGAAACACATTTTAATCTAATGAATCATATCCTAAAAAATGACCAGCAAGTATAGTAGAGACATAATAGATTTCCTAAAGTTAAAATTACTAGTTATTTGCATAATCCCAACATTTGTCTGTTAAAACTAAATGTACCCACATATTTTATGTTTCAAAAAAGAACAGCAGGCAAAATAGCCATAGAGTGAAAATTCATGGATCTGACAAAAATTATATATGATAAAGTCTATTTATGCTGAATAAATCCCCAATTTACTTTTTCTTTATTCGAAGTTTGAATATAGAACTGCTTCTTAGTTTTATGCCAACTTTTGAATAAATGAGTCATAAGAAGTAAAGCTATTTGTTGATAACAGAAAATATAATAACAGTAATCACATCTTGACATTTCTATTGCACCTTTCACCTTGATAAAATCTAAGGCAATTAATCTGAAAGTCATTTCTCTACTCAGAATTTTCAAGCCCCAACTAAATCCAGTTATCTTCTAAGTTACCTCGAAGTGTAAGCAGAGCATCCACTGCCCTGTTGGCCTGTCAACCTACATGAATAGCACTTGCTGCTAACAGACTTCTGAGGCCAGGTGAATGTATATGGACCTTTAAATAATGGCCAGTAGGTCAAAAAAGCTAATGTCATTTCATATCCAGTAATGAATCATACAACTTCACTGACATTATATGTCAAGGCTAGGTATGCCCAGCCACTAAGCAGTTAATCTGCCAACCCAACAGAATATTAGTATCTTGAAGTTTTACGGGCACTTGTACATTGTATAATTTAAATTCCAGCCAGGAAACAGGAAACAGTTTTACAACATTTCTGTCTTATCAACTGACTGTCTTAACATCTTCAGTAGATGGGCAATTCTAAGTGTCAGGAGAATATCTATGTTGTCTATAGGTTTAATCTTAGATGCCTATTTTTTATGTTGCTAAACACATATAAGACTTTCTAAGTATTTAAAAATCTGATGAATAAAAATTTAAAACACCATGCTAAAGGTACTAGAGGTTAAAAACCTCTAGAGTTTTTAATTGAGTTAGAAACACTATTGTAAAGGTTGGAATATAGCTTCACAGCACAGTGGTTGCACAAAGGAAGGAATAGCCATTCTACCTGGGTAAAAGAGTAGATCAGATAAGGCTTCATGGACATAATGTTTTATGGAAAAAATGTTATGCAAAAAATAGTATGGAATAAAATTTTATTTGCATTATTACCTAAGTTACATAAAGAAAAAAATGAATAACAAAATGAAGGAGGCCAATGTATTAAACATGGTGCCTTTGCAGGCTTGAATGATGGTTTTTGTTTTGTTTTGTTTTGCATAGTTAGGGGATCATGTAATATTTGATATTCAGGTGAAAAAAGTCAAAACAACAACAAAATTTGTGGAAACTAGAATAAAACACATTGGGTCTACTTGAGGAAGAAGATGATTTTTTTCATAATCACCCCTTTCCTACTTTAATTAGCTAGCATTAGAAAAGAGAGTACTTTCAAGAGAAAGGGTAAAGAATCCTAAATGGATCTACCACAGAGACAAACTTAATAATTCTACTACCTCTACAACAGTTAGATAACATGCACCGTGAGACAGCTGAGTATATGTCGGCTTCTAAACTATAGCATGCAGGCACGTAAAACAGTATTTGCATTAACACACTCTTTATGAAATGAATTTGAAAGACTTTTCTGAGTTGTCCTGAAAAAAAAAAGCAGCCTCCCACAGCTGGCTCCTCTATTTTTGGCTTCTCCTATCCCTGTTTTCATGGCAGCTGAGAAATATTAATGTGAGAAAAGTATCTTTTATTTTAGTCTTTAGAAAAGAACTCAACAGAAAACCCTGCAACTTCAGCAGTAGAGGATAAGAGTTCCAAGATCACACTGTGGAAGTACATTATTGAAACAACCTGTAGGAAAGGGAACATAATATAAAATAATATGTTCCACTTACATATGACATACCCAAAACTTATGCTGTTTACATATAATGATTAAATTAACATATTTTGCCAAAAGTTAATAGGTCCCCTAGGAATGATTATATAAAATAGGTTTGTAATCAATCTCATACAGAGAAAAGGCACAGTGGAAGAAAAAAGATTTATTTGATCCACCACCATTCAACAGAAACAAGTGATGAACAGATCTATTTGAAGATTGGAGAAACATTTAGCTTTATGAGAAATTTTCCTCCTGACGTTTCCTATGATACATGCATACATATAAAATCAAATGCTTCATGACATTAATCTAGAAAAAAAGTACCTGCCACATTTGATTCAGCAAACTGGCTTTTAAAAAGAAATACAGAATTTTAGTCCCATATCCAAACCACATTTGAAAGAGTATGACAAGTTACTTGAGTTTTATTGACTCAATCAGATCATATGGTGAGTCATTTCCAGACATATCGATAAACTCATTGATTCCTCTCATTCTTGTAGTCACTGGACTATAGAAAAAAGGATCAGTAGCCATTTGACCTTCATTGTGTATTAAACAAACACCAGATGGCAAGGATTCATTCAGGAAATCCATTCTTTCTTCTTCATAGTCATGTTCACACTGTTGCTTCCCACTGAGCCTTTATCTCTGTTTGTCATGGTGCCAGAGCTGCCTGCATAGCACCTTTCATGCATCACAGCTTTCAAATCTTGTCCCATTAGTTTCATTTTGTTTCCATCATAAATAATCTTCCACTTTCTCATACACTCTTTCATTATCTAATAATGGGCTGGGTCATTACACAAAGGAGCCAAGTATTAAAGGGTTAGTGAATACAGTTTGTCCACTTGGTTTCTGGCCAGTGTGTGAACTATTTATTAAACAGATGAATTTATGCAACTAAAAAAAAGAGAGACCTAAGGAATACAAACATCCTCATCCTGCTAACAAGTTTTCAAGAACACTAGACATAAAAATGAGGACATTTTAATCTCAAATTGGAAACTTTGAAGCACTATACCATGAGCATTAATCTAATTCAATCTAATTATTTCAAGAAACACACAAAAGCAAATACGCTATCCACTGAAACATTCCATCACTATTTCTTTCCTTGGCCATTCCCTAGTCTCATTTGGACATCAGCCAGCCATCTAGAAGTGTTGAAATGCTGGTAAGCATTAACAAGCCAAGTGACTCCATTCTAACGGCATTATCCTATGAGTAAATTTCACAGAGTCCAAGAAGGGAGGCTTGTCTTTTTGGACAATGTTGTATACAGACAAAATAAGAAAGCTGGACGTTATGTAAGATTTATCGCCGACACTACAAAGTTTAGTACAACCAAGGAGTACTCTCTGGTCTCAGCAGAGTGGTTCCTCAGTGTTCATAGGAAGTTAAATGTTGAGCAAATAAAGTATGCTGACAGCTAAAATCAGATTCTGCCCATATTTAAGGAAAAGTTAAGAAGTTTAGAATGCAGCGTGTAGGATGCTGTGAATATGTCAGCATTGAGTTAAGTCATCCCAGACTATTATTCTTACAGGCAGGCCAATTATCAGGGGATAATTAGACTGATAATGAGCATTCTGACTGGTTGAGAGGTTCCTCCGAGGGTAGAGCACCCCCTGCCCTTATAAGGCTGTCCTCTGTGCCAAGAATGGTATGTTATAAATGGGACTTTTAAAAGAATGTCATATTTTTGAGAAAAACAAGTTTACACTGATTAAAAATAAGGTGTTGAATTCTAAACTTATTTTTAATAATGAAATCCTTGTTCCATACAGCTATGTAGTGAAACAAAATGGAGGTAATTCAGCTACTTTGTTTTTTTGTAAAATATTTCTATTCTATGAAAGTATCTCAACTATATCTAGAAAACTGGAAAAGAATAAAGACCCACTTATGATCCCATCTCTGAGGTGGGTGGATCACCTGAGGTCAGGAGTTGAAGACCAGCTAGCCAACATGTTGAAAACCAGTATCTACTAAAACTACAAAAATCAGCCAGGAATGGTGGCACACCCCTGTAATCCTAGCTACTCAGGAGGCTGAGGCAGGATAATTGGCTTGAACCCAGAGGCGGAGGTTGCAGTGAGCTGAGACCACACTTCTGCACTCCAGCCTGGGCAACAGAACGAAACTCCATCTAAAAAAAAAAATAGAGGCCGGGTGTGGTGGCTCACGCCTGTAATCCCAGCACTTTGGGAGGCCGAGGCGGGCGGATCACGAAGTCAGGAGGCCGAGACCATCCTGGCTAACACGGTGAAACCCCGTCTCTACTAAAAATACAAAAAATCAGCCGGGCGTGGTGGTGGGTGCATGTAGTCCCAGCTACTCGGGAGGCTGAGGCAGGAGAATGGTGTGAACCTGGGAGGCGGAGCTTGCAGTGAGCCGAGATTGTGCCACTGCACTCCAGCCTGGGCGACAGAGCGAGATTCCGTCTCAAAAAAAAAAAAAAAAAAAAAAAAAAAGGAGTCAATTTAAATCTGGAGTTTTAAATACATTTTAATGCACTGCTGTAGCATTTGTATGAGTAATTATTCTATTATGTACTGTTATATGTCAGCAGTAAACTCATCATATTAAGCCCTACATATGACAACATATTTAATTAAATATTTTCTGCCTGGAATCCTCTTTTCTTCTTTCTTCCAACAGTTAACTTCTACTTAATCTTTGACTCCAGCTTAACTTTCAGTTCCTTAGGGACAGTATTTCTTTGACTCCCCTGAGCCAAATTCTTATTATGCACACTTACACACTGTCTCTTCCTAGCCCTTATCGTAGTATGTGATTCTTTGATTAATGTCCATCTCTTCCAACCAATAACTACCTCCATAAGGGCAAAGTGATTCCACTTTTGCTTAATATTCTATTCCAGAAGAGGATCAGGCACATAATAGGTGCTCAATAAATAATCGTTGAATGAATGAATAAATGAACAAACTTAAGTATTTTCTGTGTTCTTCCAGACTGTGATATGTAAAGAAAGAAGAGCAAATGGTTTGTGCATTGTCCTATCAATAAGAGTACATATAGCTAAGGATGGCATCTGCTCTGATTCCATCACCTCAGCACTTTGCACTTGAATGTCATTGGTCAACCAGCACGATCCTAGAAGAAAATAACAGTGCTGCAATCATGTGAACGACGGTATAGGAAGAAAAAAATGAGAAAACAGGTAAAGAAAAATAAATTGCTTAAAGCTCCCAGTAGTCCCAATTGTCGATAATTGTTTACTGGGAACAACATTTTCCTTTGAATGGAAGAAACTTCTTCATGGCTTTCAGGATGGCTTCTGGTTTCATATACTGCTACTCAGGTTAGAAAGGCTAGAAACTTGAAAACTACATTAAAAGCAATTCATCATATACTGCTTCATTTCACTGAGTTCAAACTACAGAATAAAAATAACCAACCATTTCCAACCTAAACTATAAGTCACAAACCTTATCTCAAATGGCAACTTAAATCTCTTTTAAACTCTGCTCAATTTGTTACCAACATTTACAAACCTCATCATGTGTTTCAATTTTATCTCAATTGCTAATATGATCTGAAATACTTGGTTAATGGTGTAGAAAATTCATTTTTTAAATAACTGACAATTGCCTATTGTTTTTTATTATATAAATTGGAAATTCAATTGTAAATCCATATATAAATAAATTATGTTTCAGTACCTACAAAGTTTTATGTTTTATGGCAATGTATGTTTTAAAAGTCTGAAAAATTAAATTATTTCATTGACCCTTTTTTCTCTCACCAGCATATTATTAAGAAAACTCAGCCATGGCATGTAATTTTTCAACGAATAAACTATGTTTTAGAGAAGTTTTAGGTTAGAGAAAAATTGAGAACAAAGTACAAAGAGTTTTCACGCACTATCAACATCCCACACCACAGTAGTACATTTGTTATAATCAATGAACCTAACCTACACTGACACATTATTATCATTCAAAGTTCATAGTCTATATAAGGGTTTACTCTTGGTGCTGTACATTCTACAGTTTTGACAATTTATAATGACATGTGTCTACCATTGTAGTAGAGAATAGTTTCACTGCTCTAAAAATCTTCCATGCTTCGCCTATTTATCCCTACCTCTCCCCTAAACCCTGGCAACCGCTTATATGTTTACTGTTTCCATCGTTTTTCCTTTTCTAGAATGGCATATAATTTGAATTACATAGTGTGTTAGTCTTTTAAGACTGGCTTCTTTCACTTAGTAATATGTATTTAAATTTCCTCCATGTCTTTTCATGCCATGATAGTTTAGTTTTTTAAGCACTGAGTAATATTCCATTGTCTGAATCTACCACAGTTTATTTATCCATTCACCTAGTAAAGGACATCTTGGTTGCTTCCAAGTTTTGACAATTATGAGTAAAGCTGCAAAAAACATGCATTTGCAGGTTTTTGTGTGAAAATAAAGTTATATTCATTACGTAAATATCAAGGAGCACCGTTGCTGGATTGTACAGTAAGAGTGTGATTTGTTTTATAGAAAACTGCCAAACTGTCTTTGAAAGTTACCTTGAATTCTCATCAGCAATAAATGAGAATTTTGTTGCTCCATATCCTCACTAACCTTTGGTATTGTCAGTGCTTTAGATTTTGGTCATTCTAATAAGTGTGTAGTGGTATCTCATTATTGTTTAAATTTGCAGTTCCCAGTGAAATATGATGTCTAACATCTTTTCATGTGGTTACTTGCCATCTGCATATCTTCTTTGGTGAGAGTCTGTTCAAGTCTTTTGTCCATTTTTATTCAGGTTGTTTATTTTCTTATTGTTGAGTTTTAAGTGTTCTTAGTATATTTTGGATAACAGATGTTTATCAGATGCGTCTTTTGCAAAAATTTTTCTCCAAGTCTTTAGTTTGACTTATTCTCTTCACATTGGAGTTCACAGAGCAGAAGTTTTGAATTTTAGTTTGGTAGTTTTGCATTTTACATTTGGGTCTATGATGCATTCTGAGTTAATTTTTGCAAAGGATTTAAGGTCTATACATAGTTTTTTTTTTTTTTTTTTGCATGTGCATGTTTAGTTGTTCCACCCCTATTTGTTGAAATGACCATCTTTGCCTTCTTGCATTTCCTTTGATCCTCTGTTAAATATTAGTTGACTATATTAATACGGGTCTATTTCTGAGCTCTATTCTGTTACATTGATCTATTTGTATATTCTTTCACCAATGCCACACTGTCTTGATTAATGTAGCTTAATAGCAAGTATTATGTCATCGGAGTGTGTTAGTTCTCTGACTTTGTTCTTCCCCGTCAATATTGAGTTGGTTATTCTGGGTCTTTTGCCATTCTATATAAACTTTAAGAACAGTTTGTCAATATCAAAAAAAAAATAAAAATAAAAATAAAACTTGCTGAGATTTTATTGGGATTGTATTGCTTCTATAGTTCAGGTTTGGATGAAGTGACATCATGACTATATGGAGTATTCCTGTCCATGGACATGGACTGTCTCTCCAAATTTTATTTAGATTTTTGTTGTATTGTTCATCAGAGTTTTGTAGTTTTTTCCATAGAGATTTTGTACATGTTTTGTTAGGTTTATACTTATTTCATTTTTTAGTGGTAACTAAATGGTAATGTGTTTTTAATTACAAATTTCACTTTTTATTGCTGGTATATGAAAGTGATTGACTTTTATGTACTAAACTTATATTGTGCACCCTTGCTAAAATTGTTTGTTAGTTCCAAGAGATTTTTTGTCAATTTTTAAAAATTTTCTACATAGGTAATCATGTCATTTGCAAACAAAGAGAGTTTTATTTTTTCTTTCTATATCTGTATACTTTTTCTTTTCCTTTCTTTTCTTTTTGTCTTATTGCATTAATTAGGACTTCCAATATAATGTTGAAAAGCAGTGGTGATAAGGAATGTCTTATTTTGTTCCTTATCTAAGTGGGAAAGCCTAAGTATTACGTTAGCTATAGATTTTTCTATTTTTTTTTTAATCAAGTGAGGAAGTTCCCTGTATTCCTAGCTTCCCAAGAGTTCTCATCATGAATGGAAGTTGGATTTTGTCAGATGATATTTTTGAATTTATTAATATGATCATGTGATTTTTATTCTTTAACTTGTTGATGTAATTGATTTCATTAACTGACTTTCAAATGTTGAATGAGCTTTGCATGCTTGGATAAGCCCCAAGTGGTCATGGTGTGCAATTCTTCTTAAATATATTGCATTGGATTTGCTTATATATTTTGAACATTTTTACATCTATGTTCATGAGAGATATTTATCTAAAGTTTTCTTTACTTGTAATGTATTTGTCTGCTTTTGGTATTCAGGCAATGCTGGCCTTATGGAATTAGTTTGTAAGTATTCCCTTTGCTTACACCCTCTGGAAGAAATTGTGGATAATTTGTTTAATTTTTTTCCAAATGTTTGGTAGAATTCAACAGTAAACCAACTGTGATTGGTGTTTTCTGTTTTGTAGGAATACTAATTATGGATTCCACTTCTTTAATAGATATAAGACAATTTATGTTGTCTAATTTCCACTGTGTGGACTTTGGCAGGTATATCTTTTAAGAAATTTGTTCATTTTATATAAGTTACCAAATCTGTGGGGAAAGAATTTTCCATAATATGACTTGATTATCATTTTAGTATCAATCATATCTAAGGTGATGTCTCCTCTTTCATTTCTGATAGTAGCGTTTTGTGTCTTTTCTCTTTTTTTCTTAGGTAACCTGGCTAGAGGCTTATCAATATTATTGATCTTGTCAAAGAATCAGCTTTTGGTGTCACTGATTTTCTTCTATTTCCTGTTTGCAATTTTGTTGATTACTGCTCTGGTTTTTATTTCCTTTCTCCCGCTTATTTGGATTTAATTTACTCTTTTTTCCCTAATATTTTAAGGTGGAAGCTTAGACAATTAATATTAAATCTTTCTTCTTTTCTGTTATGTACATTCTATGCTATAAACTTTCCTCTATGCTGCTTTTGCTACATCCTACACATTTTGATGAGTTGTATTTTCATTTTAATTTGCTTTATATGTTTTTTATTTTGAGATTTTTTTCTTGGAAGCAACTGTTATTTAGAAATGCCTTATTTAATATTCAAATATTTTGGGATTTTCCAGCTTTATTTCTGTAGTTTATTTTTAGTTTAGTTCCACTGTGGTATTAGAGCAGATATTGCATAATTCCTGTTCTTCAAACTTTGTTAATATATGTTTTATGGCTCAGAATGTGGTCTATCTTGATTGTTTAATGTATTCTTGAGAAGAATATGTACTCTGTTGTTGTTCAATGAAATAGTCTATAGATGTTATTTGTGTCCAGTTGATTAATGATGCTGTTAAATTCAACTATATCTTTACTGATTTTCTGCTCAACTGATTGGTCGATTGATAGATTTATAATAGATATGTGTTAAAATCTCCAACTGTAATAGTGTATTCAACTATTTCTCCTTGCTGTTTTATCTATTCTTTCTTCATGTGTTTTGACACGTTGTTGCTAGGCACATACACACCAAGGACTGTTAGGTTTTCTTGTAGTATTTTCCCCTTTATCATTATTTAATGCCCCTCTATATGCCTGATACCTTTCCTTGCTCTAACGTCTGCTTTGTCTAAAATTAATATAGCTATTCTCACTTTCTTTTGAGTAGTGTTAGCATGGTATATCCTTCTCCTTCCATTTACTTTTAATAGATATGCATCTTTATATTTACAATGAATTTTTTTTAGGCGTCATATATTAGGTCTTGATTTTTGATCCACTTTTACTATCTTAGTCTTTTAATTGATGTATTTAGACTCCTGATTTTTAAAGTAACTATTGCAGATGACATGATTGTATATCTAGAAAACCCCATTGTCTCAGCCCAAAATCTCCTTAAGCTGATAAGCAACTTCAGCAAAGTCTCAGGATACAAAATCAGTGTTCAAAAATCACAAGCATTCTTATACACCAATAACAGACAAACAGAGAGCCAAATAATGAGTGAACTCCCATTCACAATTGCTTCAAAGTGAATAAAATACCTAGGAATCCAACTTACAAGGGACATGAAGGACCTCTTCAAGGAGAACTACAAACCACTGCTCAATGAAATAAAAGAGGATACAAACAAATGGAAGAACATTCCATGCTCATGGATAGGAATAATCAATATCGTGAAAATGGCCATACTGTCCAAGGGAATTTATAGATTCAATGCCATCCCCATCAAGCTACCAGTGACTTTCTTCACAGAATTAGAAAAAACTACTTTAAAGTTCATATGGAACCAAAAAAGAGCCCACATCACCAAGTCAATCCTAAGCCAAAAGAACAAAGCTGGAGGCATCATGCTACCTGACTTCAAACTATACTACAAGGCTACAGTAACCAAAACAGCATGGGACTGGTACCAAAACAGAGATATAGATCAATGGAACAGAACAGAGCCCTCAGAAATAAAACCACATATCTACAACTATCTGATCTTTGACAAACCTGACAAAAACAAGCAATGGGGAAAGGATTCCCTATTAATAAATGGTGCTGGGAAAACTGGCTAGCCATATGTAGAAAGCAGAAACTGGACCCCTTCCTTACACCTTATACAAAAATTAATTCAAGATGGATTAAAGACTTAAGCGTTAGACCTAAAACCATAAAAACCCTAGAAGAAAACCTAGGCATTACCATTCAGGACATAGGCACGTGCAAGGACTTCATGTCTAAAACACCAAAAACAATGGCAACAAAAGCCAAAATTGACAAATGGGATCTAATTAAACTAAAGAACTTCTGCACAGCAAAAGAAACTACCATCAGAGTGAACAGGCAACCTACGAAATGGGAGAAGATTTTTGCAACCTACTCATCTGACAAAGGGCTAATATCCAGAATCTACAATGAACTCAAGCAAATTTACAAGTAAAAAACAAACAACCCCATTAAAAAGTGGGTGAAGGACATGAACAGACACTTCTCAAAAGAAGACATTTATGCAGCCAAAAAACACATGAAAAAATGCTCACCATCACTGGCCATCAGAGAAATGCAAATCAAAACCACAATGAGATACCATCTCACACCAGTTAGAATGGCAATCATTAAAAAGTCAGGAAACAACAGGTGCTGGAGAGGATGTGGAGAAATAGGAACACTTTTACACTCTTGGTGGGACTGTAAACTAGTTCAACCATTGTGGAAGTCAGTGTGGCGATTCCTCAGGGATCTAGAACTAGAAATACCATTTGACGCAGCCATCCCATTACTGGGTATATACCCAAAGGACTATAAATCATGCTGCTATAAAGACATATGCACACGTATGTTTATTGCAGCATTATTCAGAATAGCAAAGACTTGGAACCAACCCAAATGTCCAACAGTGACAGACTGGATTAAGAAAATGTGGCACATATACACTGTGGAATACTATGCAGCCATAAAAAATGATGAGTTCATGTCCTTTCTAGGGACATGGATGAAATTGGAAATCATCATTCTCAGTAAACTATCGCAAGAACAAAAAACCAAACACCGCATGTTCTCACTCATAGGTAGGAATTGAACAATGAGAACACATGGACACAGGAAGGGGAACATCACACTCTGGGGACTGTTGTGGGGTGGGGGAGGGGGGAGGGATAGCTTTAGGAGATATATCTAATGCTAAATGACGAGTTAATGGGTGCAGCACACCAGCATGGCACATGTATACATATGTCACTAACCTGCACAATGTGCACATGTACCCTAAAACTCAAAGTATAATAATAATAAAATAAAAAAAATAAAGTAACTATTCGTATAGTTTGATTAATACTTAACTGTATTTGTTACTGTTTTCTGTGTTTATTGCCTTTGTTCCTATTTTTGTCTTTACACTTTTTCTGTCCTTTGTAGGGTTAATTGAGCAGTTTATTTGATTTTATTTTATCTCCATCCTTAACATATAATTCTTTTTTTTACTTGTTTTGTGTTTGTCCTCAAGTTTACCATAGATATGTATAACTAATCTAAGTCTACTTTCAAATAGCACTATAAAATACTTGTAAGACAAGTAGCATATGATAACAATTCTAATTCCTTTCTCCAGTTCTTTCTATTGTTATCATTTATTTCCCTTATCTGTAAGCATATATATAATATACATAAGCATATACAATACAATACATTACTGCTATTATTATTTTGAGCAAACTGCTATTTGTTAAGAACTTTAAAAACAAATTAATAAAAATTTTACCTTTACTTATTTTTTTCTAATGCTCTTTCTTTATGTAGTCCGAAGTTTCTGACGTATATCATACTCCCTCTCTCTGACGAACTTCTTTTAATTTTTCTTGTATGGCAAATCTATTAGCCAAAAAAAAAATCCCTCAATGTATTTTTGTTTGAGTTAAGTCTTTATTTCTCCTTCATTTTCAAAGAATAATTTCACAAGGTCAGAATTCTAGGTTGGTTTATATATTTTTTTAACATGTCACTCTACTCTCATATTGCTTGCAGTGGTTCTGAGGAGAGTTTGGATGCAATTCTTATCTTCACTCCTCCATAGGTAAGATTTTTTTTTCTTTTCTGAGTTTTTTTCTGTATCTTTTATGTCCTGAAGTTTAAATATGATTTATCTGGTGTAGTTTTTTTTGTCATTTGTTCAGCTTACTGTTCTCTTCGCTTTCTGGATCTGTGGTTTGGTGTTTGACATTAATTTGGAAAGATTCTCAATCATTATTGCTTCAAAGATTGCTTCTGCTCCTTTTTTTCTTTCTTTTCCTTATGGTATTAGCATTAAACATATGTTACATCTGTAGTAGTTGTCCCAAAGCTCTTGGACATTCTGTTCTTGGGTATTATTTTTTCCAGTCTGTTTTTCTTTGTTTTTTAGAATTGAGGGTTTTTATTGTCATCGCCTAAAACTCAGAGATTTTTTGCCCATCAAAGACATGTTTCCATTCAAAGGCATTTTTCATTTCTGTTGTAACATTTCTTATCTCTAGCATTTTTATTTTTTCTTAGAATTTCTATCTCTATGCTTATATCATTCATATCTTCTTTCACGTTGTCCACTTTTCCATTTAACCCTCTAGCATATTTATCATAGTTTTTTTCTTTTAAAATTTTTGGTCTGATAATTCTAACACATTCCCATCACATCTGATTCTGGTTATGATACTCTATTCAGTTGTGATAAAATGTGTTGTTTTGCCTATTAGTATGCCTTGTAATTTTTTCGAAAGCTTGGCATGATGTACTGAGTAAAAGAAATCATTGTTGGCTGGGTGCGGTGGCTCACACCTGTAATCCCAGCACTTTGGGAGGCTGAGGAGGACAGATTATGAAGCCAGGGGATCAAGACCATCCTGGCCAACATGGTGAAACCCCATCACTACTAAAAATACAAAAAAATTAGCTGGGTGTGGCAGCGTGCACCTCTAGTCCCACCTACTTGAGAGGGTGAGGCAGGGAATTGCTTGAACCTGGGAGGTGAAGACTGCAGTGAGCCAAGATCATGCTATTGCACTCCAACCTGGCGACAGAGCAAGGCTCTGTCTCACAAAAAAAAAAGAAAGAAAGAAAGAAAGAAAGAAAGAAAGAAAGAAAGAAAGAAAAGAAAAGAAATCATGGTAAATATGCATTTCGTAATGTAGTGAAAATCATAAGACCCTATAGTTTTATAATTAGGTTTTAATTTCTTAATAAGCCTGTACCTCTGGGCTATAAACTTCCCAAATGCTTTTTAATTTACCCTCCCCTTACTTAGGTGGAAGAGAATGGCTAGAGGGTGATGACACTGGATATCTCCCTTCCCCAAGATCAATTAGGTCCTGACATAACCCCAGCAGGTAAGGCTCTGTTAAAAAAAAAATCCTCCTGAGGGCATTCCTTGTTAAGAAAAACAGAATGTTCTGGCATATTTCAAAATGGATTCTTTTCCCCTCCTTCAGGTCACCATGACAGAAGTTAAAAGAAGCTCCTGAATTTATGGTATTCATGGAAAGGTCTCCATACTATCACCCTGCAAAAATTACAACCTGACTTGGTGCTGATCATTTTGCTGTTTCCTCTGTAATTATAAGATGCCCTGGACTACCCTGCATTCTGAAAATATAACCCCCAAAATCCTATGATTAGAGAGCAATCCTCCTGCTTTGACCATGCATGCTCATTCCCTATGCTACTTCTCTCTTTATTTTTCTCAGTAGCAATTATTACTATATATTACTCACAAACAAATGTAGTTTACCTCCCCTCAACTTTACTAGAAGGTTCTGTGAAGTCAGGAACTGTGTCTCTTTGGTTAGCTGTTGTATACAGGGCCTAGAATAGTGCCTGTATAAAATAGGTTTGCAAATATTTCTCGAATGGATGATTCCCTCACAAGTGAAAAAGATTTTCAAACAAAGTGACTCTATGTCTAGGATGTCAGTAAGTTTGGATAGTTTTAAGACTCAGCTGCTGACTTATTCTATTTGACTAGCAAATGCGTGCAGTCAAAATGTCATTATGTAGGTATAATTTATATGATAGCTTCTCACTAACATAATTATATGTAAAGTTATTTGCATTTCTCAAAAATACATGCCCAATGGTACAGTATACTCAGTCTCTAGGGCACACACACAAAAATGGACAGAACTCACTAAAGGAGGTTTAGTAATCTTTTAAATACTATCATATTAATATAGAAATGCTTATTCTATATAACATTTTAAATATTTTAGTAAAATAAAATGTTATGGCTAGAAAACAAAGTACTAAAACCTTAAAAACTTGTTATCTCTGATGGCTACAAATGTGAATTATTATTTTCTTCTTTATAATTTTTTTGTACTTTCTAAATGTTCTACAATGAATATATATTAATTTTATAATAAGGGGAAATGTTATTTGCAACAGAAAATATTTTAGACTTCTAATGGCAAAAATATAAATCACACAGTAAAATTAAAGATAGAAATATTATGTAGAATAATGTATTATTTCATTTACCTTGATACATGGAACACAAATGGGGAAGATTTTTATCATCTCTCTACAGATTACTATTTCTAAAACTGTTTATTTCTCAGGGTAATTTTAATTATTATATATTTTTTGGTTTTTGATGTAATACTTTTAATTTATGTAATAATTCTTAGGTTTTTTCTATTCTATATGAATTAAGTAATATTTTATTAATAAAATTTTATTGTTAGAACACTTTCAGAATTGCAGAAAATTATGAGGCTAGTACAGAGATTTTCCATAAACTGTTAATCTAGTTGCCCCTATTATTAACATCTTACATTTGCATAGCACAATTGTTACAATTGATGAGCTAATATTTATACACTATTTTTAACTAAAGTCCACATTTTATTTAGATTTCCTTAATTTTTACCAAATATCTTTTCATTATTGCTGTTCCAGAACCCCATCTAAGATATCACACTATATTAGTTATCATTCCTCCTTAGGCTACTCTACACTTTGACAGCTATCAGAGTTCTCCTGTTTTGATGACGTTGACAGTTTTGGGGACTATGGATTGGGTATTTTGTAAAATGCCTATTGGGATTTGTCTAATATACCTCTTGTTATCAAACAGAATGTATTCGTCCATTTTCACACTGCTATAAAGAACTACCTTAGACTGGGTAATTTACGAAGAAAAGAGATCTAATTGACTAAAATTCTGCAGGCTTAACAGGAAGCATGACTGGGAGGCCTCAGGAAAATTACAATAATGGCAGAAGGAAAAGGGGAAACAAGGCACATCTTACATGATGGCAGGATATAGACAGAACAATGAGAAGAACTGCCACACACTTTTAAACCATCAGATCCCATGAGACCTCACTCACTGTCATGAGAACAGCATGGGAGGAAACCGCCCCCATGATCCAATCACTCCCCACCAGGTCTCTCCCTTGGGAGGTGGACACTACAATTCAAGATGAGATTTGGGTGGGGAGACAAAGCCAAACGATATCATTCTGTCTGGGGCCCATCCAAAATCTCATGTCTTTCTCACATTTCAAAACACAATCATGCCTTTCCAACAGTCCCCAAAATCTTAACTCATTCTAACATTAACCCGAAAGTCCAAGTCCAAAGTCTCATCTGAGACAAGGGAAGTCCCTCTGCCTATAAGCCTGTAAAACCAAAAGCAAGTTAGTTACTTCTGAGATGCAATGGGGGTACAGGCATTGGGTAAGTGTTCCCATTCCAAATGGGAGAAATTGGCCAAAACAAAAGGGTTACAGGTCTAATGCAAGTCCAAAACCCAATAGGGCAGCCATTAAATCTTAAATATCCAAAATATCCTTTGACTCCCTGTCTGACGTCCAGGACACACTAATGCAAGGAGTGGGCTTCCAAGGCCTTGGGCAGCTCTGCCCCTGTGGCCCTGCAGGGCACAGACCCCTTGGCTTCTTTGACTGACTGGCATTGAGTGCCTGTGGCTTCTCCAGGGGTGTGATGCAAGCTGTCAGTAGATCTGCCATTCTGGGCCCTTGAGGACAGTGGCCAGCTTCTCATGGCTCCACTAGGCAGTGCCCCAGTGGGGACTGTCTGTGGGGGCACCAGCCTCACATTTTCCCTCTGCATTGTACTAACAGAGGCTCTCCATGAGGACTCCACTCCTGCAGCAGGCTTCTGCCTGGACATCCAGGCATTTCCATACATAGTCTGAAATTGGCAGAGGCTCCCAAAGCTCAACTCTTATCTTCTGCACACCTGCAGGCCCAACACCACATGGAAGCTGCCAAGGCTTGGGGCTTGCACCCTCTGAATCAATGGCCTGAGCTGTATGTTGGCCCCTTTTAGCCATGGCTGGAGCTGCAGTGGATGGGAAGCAAGGCACCATGTCCTGAGACTGCACAGAGTAGTGGGGCCCATGAAAGCATTTTTCCCTCTTATCCTCTAGGCTTGTGACGGGACAGGTTGCCATGAAGATTTCTGAAATGCCCTGGAGACATTTTCCCCATTGTCTTGGCTATTAACATCTGGCCCTCACTACTTATGAAAATTTCTGCAACCAGCTTGAATTTCTCCCCCAAAAATGGTTTTTCTTTTCTCCCACATAGTCAGGCTGCAAATTCTCCAAACTTTTATGCCCTGCTCCACTCTTAAACATAAGTTCTAATTTCAGTTCATCTCTTTCTTAATGCATATGAATGTACATTTTTAGAAAAAGCCATGTCACATCTTGAACTCTTTGCTGCTTAGACATTTCTTTAACCAGACACCCTAAATCATCTCTCTCAAGTTCAAATTTCTGCAAATCTCTAGGGCAGGGGCAAAATGCTACCAGTCTCTTTGCTAGAACATAGCAAGACTGACCTTTGCTCCAGTTCCCAATTAGTTCCTCATCTCCATCTGAGACCACCTCAGCCCCTGGACTTCATTGTCTATATCACTATCAGCATTTTGGTCAAAACCATTCAACAAGTCTCTAGGATGTTCAAAACTTTCCCATGTGTTCTTGTCTTCTTCTGAGCTCTCCCAACTATTCTAGCCTCTGCCCATTACCCAGTTCCAAAATCACGTCCACATTTTAAATTATCCTTATAGCAATACCCCACTTCTCTCGGTACCAATGTTCTGTATTAGTCCATTTTCACATTGCTATAAAGAACTACCTGAGACTGGGTAATTTATGAAGAAAAGAGATTTAATGACTCACATTACCACAGGCTTAACAGAAAGCATTACTGGGAGGCCACAGGAAACTCACAATCATGGCAGAAGAGGAAAACAAGGTACATCTTACATGGTGGCAGGATGGAGAGACAGCGAGAGGGTAACAGCCACACACTTTTAAACCATCGGATCTCATGTGAATTCACTCACTATCACAAGAACAGCATGCGGGGAAACCACCCCAATGATTCAATCACCTCCCACCAGTTCCTTCCCTTGACATGTTGGGATTACAAGTTGAGACACAATTTGTGAGATCTGGGTCAGGACACAAAGCCAAACTATATCATTCTACTCCTTGCCCCTCCTAAATCTCATGTCTTTCTCACATTTCAAAACACTGAGGTTATGTCTTTTTGGGAGGAAGACCATAGATATACCATTTTCATTGCATCATGTCATGGCACATACTGTCAACACGATTTAACACTGTTGATGTTTACCTTGATCATCAACTGAGGCAGTAGTTGTCAAATTTCTCCACTGTAAGGCAGCTACTTTTATTCCTTTCTATACTATATTTTTTGACAGTCCCTACGCATAGCCCTCACTTTAAAACTAGAGAATTGTGCTCCTATCTTCTTGAGAGTGAAGCAGCTACACAAATTATTTGGTATTCTTCTGCAAGGAAGTTTTGTTTTTGTTCCACCATTTCTTTACTTATTCAATAAGTGAAGATTTATGCATATTTATTTTATATTTTGGTTAAAATTCAATGCTACTTTATTTCTTTGCTCATTGTTCTATCCATGCCTTTTGAGAATTCTTTCCATTGGATCCTGTGTCTCTTTGACAGACCCCCACCAGTGTGTATTTATGTATGTATGTATGTGTTTGTTTGTGTGTATGTGTGTATATGTTTAACCCTTTCATGCTTTTGGTGCTATGAGATTATCCAGGTGCATCGTACATATTTCCAGCCCCAAACCTACAATTAGTCATTTATCTATGGAACTCTGATTCCTTCTAGTGGAAAATTGTATTAGTAATTAAGATCTGGGTACTCAGTGTACACTTGTCCAATGAAATGTCATTTTTTAGGCACTCTCAGCTGACAGAACAAAGAAATATATCTGTGCATTCTAATCCATGTATATACAGATATCTATAAACATTATCACCCGTACCTATATTAAGCTAAACTTATACTGATGTCTCCAATGTAAATCCATTACCACATTGATGATCCTAGCCTTCTCCCTTCATTTATTTGTAAATTCCCATTGCAGCAGTATGAAAGGTGGATCCCACAGTCCACTATCCACTTATGTAATTATTTAACTCCAGCATAAATGTATACCAGTATCAGAATTCTTAACTAATGGGGAAAAACATTTGTTAACTAGTGTATAGTGCTTATGCATAGTTCTTTTGCCTACTCTCAGACTCCATTCGTTTCCAAAATTTCTTAAGTAAAAACCTTTTCTCCTAACACCTTCAGTGTGGTTGTTTCACATATTTGCAATAAGTTCAAATTTTTGTCATATATTGCATTTCGTCCTGAGATCTCTGAAATGTCTAAATGATTTTTAAAATTTATTTAAAAAATATATTATTTAACTTTTGTACTGCACTTTCATATGGATTTTGACAAAAGTATAATATGTATCTAACATTGCAGTATTATAATAAATAGTTTCACTACACTGTAAATCCCCAGTACTTTAGCTGTACAATTTTTCCCCATTCCTCCTTGCAATCACTGATCCTTTTACTGTCTGTAGGTTTATTTGCCTTTTCCAGAATGTCATATAATTGGAATTATAGAATGTAGGCTTTCCAGACTGGCTTCTTTCACTAAAATAGGGATTTAAGATTCATTTTCATCTTCATATGAGTTAATAGTGTTTTTCTTTGTATCACTGAGTAATATTCCATTGTATGTATGAATATACCACAGTTTGTTTATTCATTCACCTTTTGAAGGACATCTTAGTAGTTTCCAGGTTCTGGTAATAATGAAAACAGATTTTATAAGCATTCATGTGTAGGCTTTTGGGTGAACATAAGTTTGTAAAAGAGTTGGGCAAATATCTTGGAGCACAATTGCTGGACCACGTGGTAAGACTGTGTTTAGCATTATAAGAAACTATCTGTTTCAAAATTGGCTGTACCATTTTGCCTTCCCACACATAATAAATGAAAGTTCCTGCTGCTCCACATCCTCACCACCATTTGTTATTGTTAGAGCTTTTTGTATTGTTTTAGTTTTACTCATTCTACTAGGTGTGCAGCAATATCTCATCATTGCTCTAATTTGAAATTCTCTAATAATAAATGATGTTGATTATTTTTATATACCTATTTGTCATCTGTATATTTTCTTTGATGAAATTTCTGTTTTTATTTTTAAATTAGTATTTTTTAAGGATTACATTTTAAGAGTTATTTCTATACTTCAGATACAAGTCTTTTCCAGGTATGTATTTTGCAGATGTTTTTATATTGGTCTGGACTGCTGTTTTCATTCTCTTAATGGTGTTGAATTTAATTTGCGGATATTAGCCTAAGAATTTCTGCATCTATGTTCATAAGAGATATTGCTCTAGTCTTCTTTGTTTGTACTGGGTCTTTTTCTGGTTTTGGTATTAGGGTAGCACCAGCCTCATAGAATGAGTTAGAAAGTATTCCTACTGTTTCTGCCTTTTGGAGGAGAAATCATACATTTAGCAAACATTTAATGAAAAAATATTATTTATCTACAATTTCTATTGTATTTTTTTCATTAAATGTTTGCTAAAAGCACCTAACTGGTGCTTTCTATTTTGGAAGGTTATTAATTATTGATTTAATTTTTTGAATATACATAGGTATATTCAAATAAGGTGGTTTCCTTGTGTGAGTTCGGCAGTTTGTATTTTTCAAAACATTGGTTCATTTCTTATAAAGTATCAATTAAGAAACATAAGGAAAGTCTTTCATAATTCTTTTCCTTTTTCCTGAAAAGTAAGTTTTATTTTGTTTTCTTCTACTGACATCTTTCAAAATTTTCTCTTTGCCTTTGTTTACTGAAGTTTGATTTTAATATGCTTAGATGTTTTGGTATTTATCTTTCTCAGAGTTCTCTGAGCTTTCTAGATCTATGGTTGTTAATATTTCTTTACTATTCTTTTGATGTTTGTGGGACCGGTACAGATAATACATCTTTCCTTTCTGATGCTGTGAATTTCTGTATTCTCTATTTCTTCTTAGTTAACCTTCTTATAGGTTTATCAATTTTATTTATCATTCCGAACCAGCTTAGGATTTAATTGATTTTTCTCTATTGTTTTCTGTTTTCAATTTCATTGATTACCTGCTTTTATCCACTATGATGTTACTGTCATTTAACTTATCCAAGGACTATAATCACACAATACATTGTTAGAATTACTGTAAATAAAAAGATATCTTTTATAATTAAGAAGAAAAAATATTTTAATTTTATTTAATGCCTTTAATTTTCCCTCCACTGATGTTCTTCCTTTCTTTATTTAGATGTGAGTTTCTGAATGATACCATTTTCCTTCCCTCTGAAGAATTTTTAAAATATTACTTGTAGGGAAGATCTATTGATGATAAATTTCCTCAGATTTTTATCTGAGAAAGTTGTAACTTTGCCTACCAGTTTGAATGATTTCACTGGATATAAAATTTTAGATTTCATTTTGCTTATCTTTTAATACTAAATACTTCACTCCACTGTCTTTTTGATAACATAGTTTTAGAAGGAAAGTCTTTCATAATTATTTTCCTTTTTCCTGAAAAGTAAGTTTTATTTTGTTTTCTTCTCCTGACTTCTTTCAAAATTTTCTCTTTGCCTTTGTTTACTGAAGCTTGATTTTAATATGCTTAGATGTTTTGGTATTTATCTTTCTCAGTGTTCTCTGAACTTTCTAGATCGATGGTTTGGTTTGGCCATTAATTTTGGAAAATCCTCAGCCATTATTCCTTCAAATATTTCCTCTGTCCTTTTCTCTCTTTCTTTTCCTTCTGCTGTTTTCATTATATGTAAGTTACATTTATTTATTTATTTATTTATTTATTTATTTATTTATTTTTCCGAAAGTTTTATTGTTCTGTTGTTTCTTATGCATAAAAAGTAAGTTACATTTATTGATTCTTCTATTTTTTTCTAAAAATTATTTTTCTCTTTTCTCTTTGCATTTCTGTTTGGAAAATGTATAATGATTTATCTTCATGTTAACTTAATTTTTATCAGCTGTTGAGCCCTTGTAAAGAATTTTTCATTTCTGTTACCATGGCTTTGATTTCTAGCATTGTCCTTTCATGAAGGTTTTATCATTCTGTTGAGTTTACCTGTCTGTTCTATTATTCTCTCTACCTTTTTTTTTACAGCATACCAAACATATTAGTAACAGTTATTTGAAATTCCTTGATGATTCCAACTCTGTGTCATAGCTGAGTCTTATCTGATGTTTGCTTTGTCTTCAGAACATTTTCTCTTGCCTTTTGTTATGTTTTGTAAATTTTTTTTTTGGTTGAAAGTCAAATATGATGCATGAGGTAGGTGTTAGGAACTTAGGTAAGTAGACATTTAGTGTGGGGTTTTATGATAATGTGGCTAGGAGTAGGGCCATGTTTACTGTTTGTTGTAGTTGTAGGTGCCAGAGAATTCAAATGCCTAGAGTGCCCTTGTTTTTGTCTCCCCTGTTGTGTTTAGTGTCCCTCAGAACTCTTTAGATAAAGTCTACCTTACAGCTCTTTGAGAAATAACACTATTATACTGGATCCTTATTGATGTGATGGTAAGGAGTCAGGGAGGAAGAGCATTCTACAGCATTATGATTAAATCTGTCTTTTAGTGGGTCTTTAGACATAGACTGTAACTTTCACAAGTTACAGTTCTTAGATTTTTTTTCCCCCTTAAATGTCACAGAAAGACCAGACGATGCTAGAGTGGAAGAAATGACTTCCTTATGCCTTCCTTATCATCAGGTGGATAAGGCTCCAGTAAAGTCTTACCCTTACAGAGTAAACTTTTCTTTGTGTGTGTGTGTGTGTGTGTGTGTGTGTGTGTGTGTGTGTGTGTGTAGAATACTCTATGAGTATTTAACACTGGCTAATTTCCCCCTTCTCCTCCCAGAACCAGGAGAAGATATTTTTTGACTTTTCAACATGTGAATTTAGTGTGGTTCCTGCAGGGAAAACCCAAGAAATTATTTGGGGGTTTGGAGTGCTGAGCACCAAGATTGCTGCTCACAGAAATTTCTCATTCTCATGGTAATCCACACTGAGCCTCCAACAATCAATTAAAACTATCATTTGAGTGTTCTTATCAGCTTATGACTCCAGTGGCTTCTTCTCCAGAAAAGGAGATTGAAAGCATCTCCATATTTGCCTGTCTCTCTATATTTCAAGGTAGCAGTATACTCTGGAACCTCAGTTCTCTAATGGGTCCAGTAAAAGTATTAAAAAAAAGGTTTTTACATGTCAGAGCTTTTGATGGTTAATTTTATGTGTCAACTTGATTGGGTTAAGGCATATCCAGATAGCTATTAGAATATTACTTCTGGATATGTCTGTGAGGGTGTTTCTGGAAGAGATTAGCATTTCTATAAGTACACTGAGCAAAAAAGATGTGCCCTCACCAATGTGGACAGTCAACATCCAGTCCATGGAGGACACAAATAGAACAAGAAGGAAGATAAAGGATGAATTTATTCCTTCTGCTTGAACTGGGACATCTTCTCGTGCTTTTAGACATCAGAGCTCCTGGTTGGCAGGCCTTTGGATTCAGACCAGGAATTATACCATCATTTCTCTTGGTTCTTAGGCCTTCAGATTTAGACTGAATTACACCATTGACATTTATGGTTCTCCAGTTTGAAGACAGCAGATCGTAGGACTTCTTAGCCACCATAATATGTGAGCCATTTTCTGTATATATTTCTTATTGGTTCCATTTATCTGGAGAACTCTAACACAGAGTTGAAATCAAAAGTCTAATTTATTTTACTTTAAATCATGTAATCATGAAAAATTTTACTAAAAATAGCCCATTTTTTTCCGAAGGCAGTCACTGATAGATTGTTCTGCTTGCCAAACTCTCTATTCCTCTGACATTAAACAGTCAAGTCTCTATTCTCATAAACATAACTATCCATAGATGGGCTTTCCTCTTCTAAGGCTACAGTGGAAAACAATGTTCCAGGAGAACTATGAGTCCTGGAGTCATTCTCAAGTCTCCTGGAAACCCCCACACCTGAAAATATAAAATTGATATCATCGTCCTCCAAGTTTTTGTGTCACTGCTTTTAAAAGTAGTAATATATATGCCACAATATGTCTCATTCTAAAGGTTGAAAATTTTTATGCTATGACTATAATGACATCATTCTGCCTCCCACAGAAGGCTTTTGCTTAGAGAATTCAGCAAGAGAACAAAATTAACAGGAAACGTCACTTTCACACACACAGATGGAAAAATGTTAACATCTCTTGAATTCTATGACAATCTCCTAGATGAGAACATGTATGTCACTATAACGTACCAACGATGTGCAAACACATCTTATGAGCAGGTGCTAAACTGAGGTCACTGCTGAAAGATGGAAGTTTTGGCAGCACTGAGAACAAAAGCTTCTTCCTAGGTGCAATTTCAAGCTAAGCAGTAAGAATCATGTGTAAGAAATTTTCCAGGCAGGATAAAACTTCGGGATGTTTTGGTGACATTGTACAGAAGAGGCCTTCTATTCTGTTCCACCTTAATTTCACCGATCATGCAGAAATCTTACTCCTTACTTAAAGATTTTTTGGAATAAAATCAAACATTTTTACTAAAAATTAATATTGTGATTATTTCAATATAAAAAAGAAATATGTGAACTTTTCCCTCCTTGAAGCCAGACCTAACAATGAATTATGAAAACTGTGCAGAAATATCTAGCAGATTCATTTGGCTCAAATTTCCTTTTGTGCCTCTGCACCTCTAAAATGCATTTCTATGTTGCCAATATGCTGAGAATAGAGAATTACTTAAATTTGTTCAGAATAACAGTTGAAATCGTATGCAGCCAGTTCTATATCTAGAAATAATGTTAACATGGTTTGTATGTACGAGATAGAGTGAATATTCTTTTCTTTTCCATAAGTAATCCTAAGAAGGTTTACTCTGAACGTTCACAGAGCTGTAGAGTGAGTAAAGAAGTATTTTTTTATATTTGTGAAAATGTAAGACAAATGAGATACACAAAATTTTATAATGAGAATGATATTCTTGTAGACAGCATAGGAGAAATATATGGGACTATTAAACATTAATAGCCTATCAAGATGAGTCATTGTTCAGAGAATTGAACACAGAATCAAAATACTACCCTAATCCAATTTGTCTTTCAAGTACCACCACACACACACAGACACACACACACACACACACACACACGTACACACACACACCGTACAAATAAGTACACAAATATCCTCTTCTAGTAATCAGCTATGTTGATTATCTCCCCTCCATTGCCTTTGCAATTTGCTCCTTTTCTCCTGTCTCCTTTTTTGCTAGATTGAAGAAAACTTCAATCTAGCAATCTAGCAAAGCATTTTCCTCAACTCTACTCACTTTTCAATTTATCGCCCTAACCACTTCCTTTTGTAACTCTTTCTTGTACTCTTAACATCTGACGTTGTGGGAAATTTATTATTATTACACAATTAAATATACATTGCATCCACAGAATGGTGGTGATTTTTGGGTTTTGATTTTTTTTAACTTTTCCCTTTTAAGTGGATCTCAATCCATATATGTCTCTTCATAGAAGCACATGATAAAAGTCATTTTTCTACCACTTCCCTCTCATTTGCCATGCTTCCTCAATGCCCCACACCCCCAGTAACATAAATACTGTTTTGTCAAATTTCATTATCATGTGATAGAACACCAGGAATAAGAGGGAGCTGTGAGAGATGAGGTCAGAACAATAGTAAGGTCATAGGAGTTTGGACTTTTCTCTTCAGGTCAATATACTCTCAAGTACGTTGAAAAATATACTTGAGACAATAGATTGAATATCCTTCAAAACAATAGGTTGAAAAAATTAATAGGTACATTCAAAATAGTTCATAGTCATATGATTATGATCTTATTAGGCTGATCACATTTTAACAGTTTCCTCTACCAAAGAGAGCTCTTTAGAACTAATTTACCCTGTGGCTCTCCCAAGACTATAGTATATAGCATTTGTCATGAAACTCTTTGGCATTTTTTTTACAATATACATTGGAAATTTGCTTTAGACAATGGAGGTCATAGAAATATTTATCTTGTTATTTTAAAGATTACTTAGATGGCAGTACAAAGGATGGTTTCAAGGAACTACAAATAGGCTAAATATCACCACATCTGTTATGTAAGAAGCAATGGGATAAAACACGCAACAGGACGGTTGAAGAGTTACTTTCAACATTATAGGTAAGAAAAATGGTGTTCTGAATAAGATGGTGCCATAGGCAATGGCAATAAAGAGGAGGAAGAGATTATTAAGAGTTTTTAAGGAAGTAGACTTAACAGGACTTATTTGACTATAGTTACAGGATGAAGGAAGAGCCCAGAGCAGGGCCCTGATTTCTGACACAGGAGCTGACTGAAGGACCATAGCATGATATGGACATTCAAATCCAGAGGAAACTGGAGGATAGTAGAAGTAGGATGGTTTCAAGGAGGGGTGCTACAATGTGAGAAGCATGTGAAAAAGGGGTGAGAAAACTTCTCTACAGTTTTGCATGGAACTGTGCTTGCTCTAAAGGGCATAGGTTTTCATGTCATGTGGCTAAGTACAGTGAATATCTCATGTAATTTATTCTTTCAGTAATTATGTCTAATTTCTTTCACTGGTATTTGGTCCTATATAAATTTGGTTGATACATTTTGTTCCTACTAAAGCTAAGACTGGACTCAGGTCTGGTACCGTTATTCTCTGTGTCAGAGTCTTCAATTGACCCAATTTCCGTCAAATAAATAAACAATCCTTCTTCTCTAAGTGAGACTTGAAACCATGGTTGTCTCTTTTTCTCCCTTCATATTTCAGTTCTACTTTTTCACCTTTTATAATGTTCTCATATCCAGAAGACTCCAAAACAATCCTGAAAGACATAAATGTAGAAATAAACAAGTGGAAAGACATACCATTATCTTGGGTGGGAACAGTTAATGTATTAAATATGCAGTCTCCATAAAAATACCATTAGTTTTCCTTTTCTTTGAAGCTAAACAGAGTTCGGTTTGAAAAAAAGCAGGAAAACTCTGAAATAAAGGATAATCCTAAAAAAGAAAAGAGTATGAGTAATCTAGCCCTAAAAGTTGTCAACACATATTATGAACCTCCTATAATTTATTTATTTATTATTTATTTATACGGAGTTTCACTTTTGTTGCCCAGGCTGGAGTGCAATGGCACAATCTTGGCTCACTGCTACCTCTGCCTCCCAGATTCAAGCGATTTTCCTGCCTCAGCCTCCCGAGTAGCTGGGATTATAGGCATGCACCACCACCCAAGGCTAATTTTGTATTTTTAGTAGGGATGGGGTTTCTACATGTTGGACATGCTGGTCTCAAACTCCTGACCTCAGGTGATCCGCCAGCCTCGGCCTCCCAAAATGCTGGGATTACAAGCATAAGCCACCGCACCCAGCCAAACCTTTCTATAATTAAGACAATATTGAATCTGTGTATGAAGAGACAGACAAGTGGTATAATACAGAGAGAACGACTATTTACAGTGACTTTAAAACACAATAACTTGACTGCGTATCCTTGGTTGGATATATTCTAAGACAAAAACTTGAAAATAATTATACAGTTTGTGGATTATATTTGTAGATGTCATTGATATGTTATTATTATGAGACTTGTATGTGTATTAAGGGAAGAACAAATAAGGATTTATGAGTATGGTTAAAGGCCAGGATTGCTGACATGAGAGAAACAGGAAATAAAAGTGAAAAAAAGGTAAAAATCATATACTCCTGAATTTGAATTGGAAACATCTTTATAAAACCATAACAAATTTTGTATTTCCAAATACAGATTTCTTAGGTTTGTCCTCTGGAGAGAGAGAGAGAGAGAGAGATATGTTTATATATATATAGATATGTTTATAGATATGTTTATATATGTTTATATATATGTTTATATATGTTTATATGTGTTTATATGTTTATATATGTATATATGTTTATATATGTTTAGATATGTTTAGATATATGTTTCTATATGTTTTTATATATGTTTATATATGTTTATATATATGTTTATATATATGTTTATATATGTTTGAATATATGTTTATATATGTTTATATATATAAACAATTTCCAATGCTATAGTAATGAGCACCTCTAGCATTCAAATTGTAACTTCTAAATATCATTTCATAGTGCAAGTAATAAAGACTCCTTGGAGAAATAGAGGATTCTGAGTTCTGGGTAGGAAATTTAAGATCATCCTGGGGCATCTTATCATACAAGAATGTGAGAAAACTCTCAAAGCCTCCACGGCTATATCAAAAAGCCTCAGAAGTCAACTTAAATAAGGAGTTTAATAATTATTACAATCAATAATTGCAATAGATTGAAATACATCAAACACGTTCTAATCCATGAGCTCATAATAGTTCTTTAAAAATGAAGAAATAAAACTCACTGGTCAACTTTGGAAGATGCTAGGAAATCAACTTAGGAAGATGCTAGGGAATCAACTTATCAGTTTGCAAACTTTTATAAAGAGCAATAGACATCTGAATTTTCTAAATGAGCTATAAATCAGTGTAATCAAATTATTTATGAAAAGTTTCTTGTTATAGTAGTATTTCAGTTAATGAAAGATTGAAGTAGAATATCGCCATTTTGTAATAACTGCTATAATACCAACAGGGAAACAAAAGACAATGAAATAGTACACAACACAACCTATAAACAATTATTTTGGTTTTCTGTTTCTGTTTTGTTTTTGTTTTTGTTTTTTGTTTTTTTGAGAAAGGGTTTTGTTCTGTTCACCTGGACTGGAGTGCAGAGTGCAGTGGCGAGATCACAGCCTCGACCTTCCGGGCTCAAATGATTCTCCCATTTCACTCTCCAAAGAAGTAGCTGGGACTAAGGGGACACGCCATGCTCGTCTAAATTTTTTTTTTTTTTTAATACAGGGTTTACCATGTTGCCCAAGCTGGTCTCGAATTCCTGGGCTCAAACAATCTACTGTCCTCGGCCTCCCAAAGTGCTGGGATTATAGGCATGAGCCATGGTGCCTGGCCCAATTCTGGCCAAAAAAAAATTGAACCTAAATCTGTTCAAGATTTTAAATTCAACCACCATTTTCAGGAATACCTAGTAAACAGAAGTGCATAGCAAATCCTACCCTGAGTATGTGGTCAGCAAAATAGAGACTGTGTTTCAAGAAAAAAGAGGTGAAAGATGAAACTAAAGATTTAAAGAGATTTCAGGAACATAAACCAACTCAAGTGAATGGGCCTTATTGGGACAATAATTCAAAGAAATTAATTATAAAGAAATTTTATATAAAAATTGAGGAAATCTAAACACTGATTGCATGTTTGGGATTGTTAAAAATTATTGATTTTTTAGGTATGAAAATGGTATTATGGTTGTTTGTTTTTCATTATTCCTTATCTTTTAGAAATTTATATTAAATAAATAGGTGAAGTGAAATGATGATGGGCTTCAAAAAATCTGGAGGTAAAGTAGGTAGACAAGAATATAGATAAGATAAGATTAGTCATGAATTGATAATTTTTGAAGCTGAGTGGTGAATATTTGGGGGTTCATTATATTCTCTTTAATATTGTTTGAAATTTTTCCTAATAAAAGATAAGAGAAAGAAATTCATATTATTCCATTCTTCTGATTTCTTACATCAGGTTCTCCTTTTCCTGTACTAAAAAAACTTACCGTCACAGTGGTTTCTTTAACCAGAATTTTAACCCCTAAGCTTCACGTTGAACATGCTCATTATGTTCATTCTCTAAATCTTAAAACACAACTTTCTACAAGTAGCTACTTTGCTCTGAACATGTAAGTGGTTCTCCACTTTCCTCAAAATAAACCTTAGTTTACTCTTTATTTGTAGTAAAGTATCTTATTTTCAAAATACCTTAAAATCTGTTTCTATCCAGCTCTCTGAATATTTCTTTTAGTTTTCCTTATGAACTCTAAGGTATGGTCAAAGCACTCTTATTTGTATACTGGTCTACTTGTCCTTAGAAGAGGCCATAGGAACTTCCTCTTCTATCTTGTAGTACCTCTGTCTCAGTAGGTACATTTATATTTATCTGAATGTGTTTCTTCCTCAAAGACCAATTCAAGTGTCACCTTCTCCATCAACCTTTTTCTAAAGACACTTCGGTCTACAAACAATTCTCTCTTTAAACTCCAGAATAAATTATTTCCTTACTACTCATTTTATCACATGCTTCTCTACATGACTAGTGTTATTTTAATGCACATATTTTACTTTTTCGATGTCGGGGACTATGCCAGATTTCTATGTACTCAAGAACCTACTGCAGTATCTTACATAATTTTCCAACAAATGTATGTTGATGTTGTGGTTGTCATTGCTGCCATTATTGTCGTTGGGGGTGGTGATGTGGATGATGATTGTGGTGGTAATGATAATGATGATAAAGGAAGTTCATTTGACAATAGTTGTCAGGATCCCAAAATTTTTCATTAAGATGACCTTGCCTCTAGATACTTATGGCTAAATTTGAGAGTAGTAACTCACAGAACTAAAACTTCAACTTTCCTATGGTCCTCAGAAGTCTAATTCATGTGTTTCAATAACTTAGTCTTCATAATCAAGATGATTTAAAACATACAAGTAAGCAAATGAAAGACAAAATTTAATTTTCAAAATTCTTCATCGGCTTTCTACTTCTCAGAGGAAAAATTACAAATGTCTTGGTATAGCATCAAAATTGTACAGTCTGCTCTAAAATCCAAAATCAAATTTTATTTTCATTGTTTCCCTTTATGCATACACTACTTCAGTTAAAATCACCTAATTTTAAGTATCTTTGGAATTATTCCTATATTGGCATTGAACTTCCTTAGTTTAGATCTTCCCAGTTTCTTAGATTGTTTCAATCCCTTTTCTAAAGGAGCACCTGGCCTCTAAGTGTATACTTTCCATTTCATGCTTCACCCTTCTCTGAAGCCCAATAAGGCTTAACCCTGCTTAAAATTCTTCTTTGACTGTTTTAGATGTAAAGGCTAAATGCTTTAACATAGTGTTCTGGATCCTTTAAATGATCTTATTACTTCAATATCTATTATATGTTTGGGACTTACTACAGAGTGTAAACACTATACACCCAGTCCTATGAGCTATTGTCTAATGAGGGGGAAATGGTTATAAACCAACAGATATAAACATGTGATAAAGAACAAGAGCTATGACACATACACACAAAAAATACATGCCATGAGAAGGAAATTTTAAAAAACATATTTAGATTGAAGATCAGAAGAGGCCTTTCTACTGAAGTAACATTTAAGTTGATTCCTTTATATACAGAAAAAGTTACCTGAGATAAATTTTGAGAAGGCTCTGAAACTACACAGAGCAATGAAGTCACAATATATACCATCTGTGTTTATTAGCTGCCTGATCAAACATTATGTTTTAGAAAAACTGATGATAGGAACACTTTATGTAAATTATCATGACCCTTTGTATTATACACTACAAATATTTTTCTAGTCTGCTGTGTGTCTTTTATTGTTATACTTATTTTTCCATCAGAAGTTTAAATTTTTCAACAGTCTCTCATAGGTCTATGGCTTTGTGTTTCCTGCTTTCCCCAACCACAATATTATTATAAATATTCATATATATTTCCTTTCCTACTGTTAGAATTCTCTTTTTTATATTTACTCTTTCATCCATCTGATTCTATGTTTTACATAAGGCATAAGGGAGACCTAACTTGTTTACTATGTAGTTAGCCATTTGTTTAAATCCCCATTTATTGAATAATAATAATTAGCATTTATTGTGGTTTACTATGAGCCAAATACTCTGCCAAATGCTTTACATTTATTATTTCTGTTACTTTTCAATGTAAGTATGATTATACTCCCCAATTTTCAGATAAGGGAATCGAAGGACAGTTTAGTGATTTGTTCAAGGTAATACAGCTATTAAGAATAAGAGCTGAGATTAGAACCAAGAGATATCAAGCCAAGATTTCATTCTCTTCACAATCACATTGTACTGACTTCCAAATCTTTTCCCTTGCTCATAGATTTGAAAGATTTCTTTTATCATAGAATAAGTTTATATTGTACAAATATGTAACTATATATATACCTACTTGGGCTGTTTCTGGACTTAAACATTCTATATATGTACTTATATGTGCAATAATTTTAAGGTGATTACAGAACTCATGGTTAGTTCTTTTTGCTCCATGTTTCTAGGCTTCTATTAATTGATTCATTCATTTGACTAAATTATCTTTGAGTACCAAAATGTGTTTTCTACTTCTACTATTAAAATTGTCTCTCTTCTCTTTCTCTTCTATTTCATTCTCATGTTCTGTCTTCTGATGCCCAACTTGATTGTAGAATTCGATCTAATAATATTAAACTTTATATAAAATGATCACATTTTATATAAAATATAAACTTGTATAGTAAAAATATTCCGTATACTATAATAAGAGACCTGTTTCCAATTTCTATCTGCTTTTCTGATATATTACATAGATATACGATATTGAATACATTGAAAACTTAGAAAAACATTATCGTACTCTCCCAGTCTCGCTATAAAAAATATTGTTTGCTGCCAGTGTGTTACACATAAACCTTAACTATATTTTGGAAGAACATAGTATCTGTTGTCATGGATCATGATCCCTTGAGATATTCTTTAAGAAGGGCATCATCTCAATGTTTCTCTACAGGATTACTGAATTTCCAAAGGCTCCATTTCTCCTTTCTTAGCAGAGCTGTATTAATCAGAATTGCCACCTGCTCTTTGATAGACTCCTTCAAAGAACTTATCTCTCCTTAATATACTTTTATTAGATATGGCTATTAGTGAGTTACTGGGACACATTCCCTGCTCTGTATATTGCAAACTAAGATTGAATTGGGCACTTAAGGAAACTGCATTAACTCTTTCAGGCCACCAGTGTATCATTTAGGGGATCTCTTGTAACATTTTCTTTAAACCAGGTCATTATGATGTCATTTAATCATTTTAGAACACTGAAATAGATATTTATGAGTTAGCTCCCTAGCAGTCTGAAAGAATTAGCATAGGTCTCCAAAGCCTATGACCTGCTCCAAAGTCAAATGGGATGAACTTCCTTCAGTATGCCAGTGATTTCTTCTCTAAGAGAATGTGCAACATTTGACGATGGAAAAGGAATCAGTTGAAATTCCCCTACATAATTCAATGAGGATTATTTGCTGAGAAATTATTCTTGTTCTCTCTTGATTCCATTCCTGTTACCAATGCACAACTGTAGCGGAATTCAGGGCCTATTCGCTGGTTGTCTATTCCTACTAAATGATACTCACCTAAGAAAAATTATGGTTAATTGTAGAATGATGGAGTTGGAGGGTTTCTCTAGAAACCATCTGGTAAAAGTGGAGTTTGCCAGATACAGCCCTTGTGAGACTGTCTCAGACTAATAAGAAATTATCCTGCTTTAAAGGTCTGAATTTTTTTCCACTAATAGGAAAAATATTTATATTGAGATAACATTTGCTTTTATGTAGCTTATGGAACATGGTAGGATTTGGGGATAATATATCACCTTGCTGTTCTCTACTACTAAGTAAAAATCTTTCTGCACAACTAGGTAAAAATCACTTCACTTAATCATGCAAATTCTGTAGATTTGTCAGAATGTAATATTTTTAAGGTACTTTGCACTACCTACAGGAGATGTGTGGGAAACTGACTGTTTATATTGTCAATTTCTGTGATGTCCTAATGAGGTGAATATTCTAGAAACTAAAAAAAAAAATACAAGAAAGAAAAC
>NC_072413.2:27526420-27638920 GCF_028858775.2 Pan troglodytes
TTGTTTATGTGATATTCAAAGGTAAAGGGGTATCTAGCATTTTTATTTGCTAAATCTGGCAACCCTAATTGAAACCCAATTTAAACAAGCTTAGACATATGTGGGAATTATTGACTCAGAAAATCTAAGAAAGGTTTAAACAAGTAAAATGCAAAAAGGCAAAAGAAGCCTGTTTAGGGATCATTTAGAAGCCATGACATGAACACCTTCAATATTCTCTCCGGATTGTGCATCAAGGTGTTGACTTTACAGTGTTTTACTACAGACCTACATTAGCAGGAAACATGCTTGCATTTTTGCAAGTTTTATATTTTAAAAATGTGCCTCTGGAGAGACAATGGTCTAATGCTCTCCCTGCTTCATGACTCAAAAATAGTAGGTAAGAGCTGTAATTGGTCCATACCTAGCAATAATCAACTATAGCCAGACCATAGGGTTTATGTAAAAATATAGCACTTTCCACAGAAGTTGTACACCTAGAGTAAAATTGAGGAGCAGAGAAGAGGAATATTTTCTGAAAGAAGGAACAAATTATTCCCCGATGAAATGGGTATTTTGGCACTTAAATAGTAGGCAACACATTTCAAAACAAATTCATTCAAAATATCAGGGCTTTTATTGAAAAAAATACAATGCTATCTTAAACACTACTCAAGGTAGAGGATCCAGGTGTCATACAACACTTGAATAATCAATACAAAGGCCAGTAGGACACACGGTCTCTAATTCTTGTTTATTTTTTTCTTTCTATTTTAATTCTTTTCCACTTCTGCAGACTTCTGAGCTTGTCTGGTCAAGGTAGGCACAGGTACACAGTAGGACAATGCATTGTTGCTATGAGGCACAGCTCATAGACAGCATGACTAAGAATAGGGGACACTTTAGGGAAAGTTTAGATAGTAGGGTACAATTTTTTGGGAAAAGGTATCTATTATATTCCAATATTTTAAAATAGAAGTAGTATTACTACCCGTTTTATTTATTTTAGGCCCCAGGGGAAAGTTGATATTTTAATCCCCTAGTATTTTCTTTCCTAAATTAACTGTACCCTAGAGATAACAAGTCTTAGGGGAAACATGTAACTTAGTCATATTGATCCACAGTACTACACTGATCCATAGATCACTGAAGAATATAATCTGAGTGGTCACATCCTATAAATTTCATTAAGTGAGGGTTCCATAACACACCAACAAAATAATTTATTTAAAGCTAACTGCCTAAAGGTTTATCCTGAAGATACCATTCTCAGATGCATTTGTCATGTACACCTATAGAATATAATGAACTTGTAGCATGAACAGTTTGTCTCTTTGACTTAATAGTGACAAACATTCAATTTGAAATTTGAAGAGGTAATGGTGGTAGTTACCAGGAAATGAAAAGCTTCAAAGCTTTACATTTTCTTGGCATGATCTCTACAACAGCATCTGTTCTTGTCTCTCTTTTTCTATTTTTATTATTCTTGAGTAATACTAGGAAGTTTCTAGACCAGATGAACTTCCTATGACCTATTTAGTAGACCCAAACAATTAGCAAATGGTTATTCAATCACTCCTATGGGTAGATTTATGTGAGACAAGTAGAATATCATGACATTTTGATTTATTTTATATACCCTTCCATATACAATTTTTCTTACAATGCCTGGCACATAGTCAGTGAGAGGAGATGATGGGTTGAAGCAAATCCCTGCTACAGGCTATAGAGACAGTGTGCTGTTATTCTTCATTGTCCCTGGTACAATTCCCCAGGCAGTTTTCACCTCTGGACTCAGAGAGGCTGACCCTCCAGACTCTGTTTGCTGGATTATTAAAAGCAATTAATATAAATAGTGGGCAAATCTTAAGAGTGGGTGATCATCTAGGAATATATATAGAATATGAAGAACAGAAATGGAATTCTGAAGTATACCCAAATGTAATGTGTGGAAGAAGAAGGGCCCCTACAGTAGCCTAAGATTTAGTCCTTTAGGTAGAAAAAACTAAGAGAAAATGAGACCAACAGCGAGTCATAGAACTGAAGAGGTAATATCAAGAAGGGAGGGAATAGCCGCTTCAAATGGCACAGGGAGGCTACTGAAAGCATCTATTGAAGTTGTCAAGTTAGAAATCAACAGTGACATTACTGAGAGCAGTTTCAGTGGAGTGGTGGGGAAAAAAGCCAGAACACAGCAAGTTTAAGATAAATAGAAAGTAGAAAAGTTTAGAAAATGAGCATAAACTACCCTTTTTAAAAGCTCAAATGTGGGAAAAACAAGTATAAGCAGTAATTTTGGATACTTTTGTTATGGATCAGAAATTCTATAAGCTGAAGAAAAATTTGATAGTAAAAGTCACCAATGACCGGATTAAGATTTCATACAACTATTTCCAGGGACTCAAAAACTCAACTGTTATTCTTCATTTTTTTGGTAAGAACACTACCTTTTCTTAGTCATTTCTAAAGCACCTACCTGAAAGTCAACCCAAACAAAGGGAAGAAAAAGGAAATTGTGTATCTGAACTTTCCCTCCACTTTCCACCAGCCATTAACTGAGATTTAAAATTTTTCCCCGTGTTCCCTAAGTAGAAGATAAGTTATCGGTAGTTTGTGTTTAATTCATATGAATTATAATAAAATAATCTGTTATTAACAGGTTCTGTCACTGCTTTCTTAATAGGAATGTTGACGTATATTACCAAAATGAAAGGAAGTTATAGGCAGAAGCTTATGTTATTCTGTTGTTGTTTCAGAACATTTAGCATTCTCCTCTTAGGCTGTTTTGTCCTTCTCTGAAGTAGTCATATTTTCTATAAGCCCACCTCCTCTGAGGTCTCATCCAAAGTGCTTGTGAAGAAGAATTTGATAAATACATTCGTACTTAAAAATGTTGAAGAATGCAGCCTCATCTGTTACCTCTTCCTAGATGGCTGTATATCTGTGACCTAAAGCTAGGAAAGAATTTCAAATTGAAGAATTTTAGTAGTGTAGAGGATGAAGCTTTATTGATTTTACCGCCAGGCAGGGTTCTACCAGAATACCGCAAATAGGAATTTTTCTACCTAAATAAAGCCAAAATTACATGTTATCTTCAATTAAAGGAACATCTATGCTCAGGAAATAGATTTTCTGATGTAAGGCCAAGTTAATTCTTCACTGATATTTTAGAAATATTTCTCAGTGAGATAATTGATAGATTTTCATTTAGACATATGTGACTACACAGGTCAAGATTTCAAAAGAATGTAGGTAGCAGGCTGACCTTTTCATGTTGCCACAATTCCATGGCTTTTGTTCTTATAAACACATGAGGACATTGCAAAGAAAATGGTGGAAACTTATAAATTAAAGGTTCTTCAATATTGATCAGGCTGTAACATCTAATTAACATTTTCAAGGCTTTCATTTCCTTTAGATGAGTGGCAGGCCCTGACTGGCAGCCACAAGACAGCTCATGAACATGATTACAGCAAAGTAATTTGCCTTTGTTAGATACAGACTTTCAGTAATAGTGTTCACTTGGCTTAATAAAGTTAAGCACCACTTATCATCTGTACTTCATTTTGCTCCTTTCCATCATATAGTGTGTTGGCTGTTCTGTTCTTATAGCAGACGTCTGCATAGGTCTTCATTTGTACTCTCCCACTGTGTGGGTACTGTGATTCTCAAGATTCTAGCTATAGAATAGTTACACAAAATGTAGTTTGAATTTTTATAAGCTAGTTTTCATCATCATTACTCAATGTACCAAACATTATACTCTCCAATATCGTTTTCTTTTGACTCATATTTCTATGCATTGAAAAATTCCTCTGTGTTTCAATATGGGTTAAAATAATCACTAGCCAGGCGCAGTGGCTCAAGCCTGTAATCCCAGCACTTTGGGAGGCCGAGGCGGGTGGATCACGAGGTCAGGAGATCGAGACCATCCTGGCTAACAAGGTGAAACCCCGTCTCTACTAAAAATACAAAAAATTAGCCGGGCGTGGTGGCGGGCTCCTGTAGTCCCAGCTACTCGGGAGGCTGAGGCAGGAGAATGGCATGAACCCGGGAGGTGGAGCTTGTAGTGAATCGAGATTGCACCACTGCACTCCAGCCTGAACGACAGAGCAAGACTCCATCTCAAAAAAATAAAAGTAATAATAATAATAATAATAATAATAACTAAAGAAACATATGCCATGTAAGTTGAAACTAACTTCATGTAGGCAATGAAGACAATTTCAAATAATGACAAATTTAATTATTGTTTAGTCAGTAATGGCAAAATTTGCAATTTAGAAAGTTTATTTATTAATGAAAAGTTTGCTATTCTATTATTCTGTAATTAAACTATCTTGATTGATCATCTTCAGATTGGGATCTTCAAAACAATAAAGTAAGATTTAGATTATCCTTTCAATTTTTCCAAGCATCATTTTCCTCTAACATTATCCTCCTGCAACAGCAAATCAGTACATACTCTAAGATAATTAGAAACTACAGTAATTTCTTTTTTATTTTCCATATATATTCTGCTTATGTATATAGTAATTTATTTTTAAGTTGGAATTGAACATAGAATCTTAAGACATTTTTATGATTCATTTAAGTAATAATGAAATATATTTGGAAAAATAATTATTACATGAGGTATTACTTACAGAGTATCAGTATGAGGCCCATTAAGTTTCTATCATTTAAAAAAAAATTAACATAATAAAAAGTTTATGCTGACCAAAATAATCCAGAGTACCTACTATTTGATTCCATATATATAAAATTTTATAGCAGATAAAACTATCTATAATAACAGAAATCAGATCACTGGCTGTCTGGGATTGGATATGAGTATATGGAGAGGAATTGACCACAGTGGATCACAGGGGAATTCTCTAGGATGACTGAAATTTCCTATATCTTTATTATAATGGTAACACAGATATATACCTTTATCAAAACTCCTCAAATTGTATACTTAAAATTTTATTACATGCAAACTATACTTCAATGAAGTTTATTTAAGAAGTGAAAAAAAAATTCTTCATATCCCTCTTCAACCTGTCTTCTCTCTTGGGAAGACAGATTGTCGAAACATCAAAGTAAGGTCTCCCAGGAATGCTTACACTTCTGAAACTCCATCTTCTCTCTTAAATCTTGGGCTCTCTCGTGTTTTTTGTGTAAGCCAGATATACATCAGGAATGAAGAGATATGTGACTGTGGAAATCCAGATCAAGAGCCAAACTAATGGATAAATAAGTTGGGTGGCATAAATATTTGAGAAGACACGTAAGCACTTGAAATTACACAGGCTTTTCATGACAGGAAAACCTAATTTCTTCAACTTCATGATTCAACAACAAAAATATTCCTTATTCACTTCAAAATGCATTCCAGACTTAAGAATCATAATCAGAAATAAAAGCAAGGCCTTTTTCTTTCAAGTGTGGCCTACAGGAAAAATTTTCAGGAGCTACTGAATGAAGGAAGATGCACAGAGTTAATGGAATTTTGAACAATGGAGAAGAGATGAACTTACCTACTAAAAGGGGAATTTAAAATGACCCATGCTTGCAAGGTAGTGGATTTTTAAATGTACGTTTGCTCATTTACTGTTACAAAGGAAATTTTGCTATTGCATCTTGAGTTTACTCTAGGGTAATTTTGATAAATTATCAGTGGACACTTCTATAATATTAAAAAATGACTTTACGAAAGTAGTTTGCACAATGTGTAAAATGATAATATACCCAGTGAAGATTTAGAAGTTTTCATTATTTTTCAGACCTAAGGTGTGGCTTATGTTGAGTATGGATAATTTTACTGCCCTATTATAGGATATGTAATATGGCTTTAGATTTCAGAAGCAAGAGTAACCACTTTCAAGTTTCACTCTCATTTTGGAGAAACAAAGAGAAAGTGTATTGAAAGTATCCTTAGGTATACAACTGCACATAATTCTAAACAATAGGAAATATACTGGGGGGAGTGGCCATGGCAGAATGAAGGAATGACAGTTAGCATCATAGTAACTATTTACTTATATCACTGGTCTTGGTAAGAAGGGTCCCAGGATATTTTTGGCAAGGGAAATATTCTTAATCTCTGCCACTGACTTAAGAAGGGGTAAGCCTTAAATGGTGCAAGTCTCTAGAATCAGGCAGGGCCTTTGGTGGTTTGCCTATAATTAGGAATATATCTATATTCACATCTTTATCTAGGTTAGAAATATGACTACACAAGAGATCTTTCTTAATGCCCAGGCTACTATTTACCCAGGATCCTGTTTAAATATCAAATCTTTTTTACTTTTATAAACCTCGTTTTCAAAACTGGGAACAATTGGTGCTGCCATTTGCCCTTTGATCCCAAACTTCTCCAAATTCCTTTCAAAGTCCTAGACTCTCTTTCAACCTAAGGTGATTTCATTCTTCCAAACTTTCGGAAAAATTTTTCTAGTATTTTATAGTATTATTTTACATATCCAATTTAGAGAATATCCATTCCAAAATACAAAATTTTGGAAAGTGGTGAGTTAAAAATATGTTATTTTCCTTCCATTCAGGTGTTTCTGTTTTATTTAATTTTTTTATTTTGAAAATTCATCTGTCTCTAATGGATAATCAATAATTTTGTATCGACTGAATAGAATAAAAGCCATATTAGGCAAAAACCTACAAAACACTAACTACTTTGATGCCTCTGTTTGCCATCTTCCTAGAAAATGTACTAAAATGAACATACAGGGTCTACTACGATGCGTCTCTTGTGGGATTTCATACCAGTCCCAAGGTGCTCTGAGGCCATTATTTGCACATACCGAATGAGCATCTATTTATATAGGTGGCTACAGAAACACTACTCTCCAGGCATTTGGTAAACCATATCTAATACATTTATTTTTCATATGTTTATTCTTAAGGCTGGAGGAAGAAGTTGGCCATCAGGGTTATCTATTGTCCCTGTTTGCAGATGACATGATTGCATATCTAGAAAACCCCATCGTCTCAGCCCAAAATCTCCTTAAGCTGATAAGCAACTTCAGCAAAGTCTCAGGATACAGAATCAATGTGCAAAAATCACAAGCATTTTTATACGCCAAAAACAGACAAAAAGAGAGCCAAATCATGAGTGAACTCCCATTCGCAATTGCTTCAAAGAGAATAAAATACCTAGGAATCCAACTTACAAGGGATGTGAAGGACCTCTTCAAGAAGAACTACAAACCACTGCTCAACGAAATAAAAGAGGATACACACAAATGGAAGAACATTCCATGCCCATGGATAGGAAGAATCAATGTGAAAATGGCCATACCGTCCAAGGTAATTTATAGATTCAATGCCGTCCCCATCAGGCTACCAGTGACTTTCTTCACAGAACTGGAAAAAAACTACTTTAAAGTTCATATGGAACCAAAAAAGAGCCTGCATTGCCAAGTCAATCCTAAGCCAAAAGAACAAAGCTGGGGCATCACGCTACCTGACTTCAAACTATACAGCAGGTCTACAGTAACCAAAACAGCATGGTACTGGTACCAAAACAGAGATATAGACCAATGAAACAGAACAAAGCCCTCAGAAATAAAACCACACATCTACAAATACCTGATCTTTGACAAACCTGACAAAAACAAGAAATGGGGAAAGGATTCCCTATTTAACAAATGGTGCTGGGAAAACTTGCTAGCCATATGTAGAAAGCTGAAACTGGATCCCTTCCTTACACCTTATACAAAATTAATTCAAGATGGATTAAAGACTTAAATGTTAGACCTAAAACCATAAAAACCCTAGAAGAAAACCTAGGCAATACCATTCAGGACATAGGCATGGGCAAGGACTTCATGTCTAAACCAACAAAAACAATGGCAACAAAAGCCAAAATTGACAAATGGGATCTAATTAAACTAAAGAGTTTCTGCACAGCAAAAGAAACTACCATCAGAGCTATAAATTTTCCTCTATGCACTGCTTTGAATGTGTCCCAGAGATTCTGGTATGTTGTGTCTTGGTTCTTGTTGGTTTCAAAGAACATCTTTATTTCTGCCTTCATTTTGTTATGTACCCAGTAGTCATTGAGGAGCAGGTTGTTCAGTTTCCATGTAGTTGAGCGGTTTTGAGTGAGTTTCTTAATCCTGAGTTCTAGTTTGATTGCACTGTGGTCTGAGAGACAGTTTGCTATAATTTCTGTTCTTTTACATTTGCTGAGGAGTGCTTTACTTCCAACTATGTGGTCAATTTTGGAATAAGTGCAGTGTGGTGCTGAGAAGAAAGTATATTCTGTTGACTTGGGGTGGAGAGTTCTGTACATGTGTATTAGGTCTGCTTGGTGCAGCACACCAACATGGCACATGTATACGTATGTAACTAACCTGCACGTTGTGCACATGTACCCTAAAACTTAAAGTATAATAATAGTAGAAACTACCATCAGAGTGAACAGGCAACCTACAGAATGGGAGAAAATTTTTGCAATCTATTTATCTGACAAAGGGCTAATATCCAGAATCTACAAAGAACTCAAACAAATTTACAAGAAAAAAACAAACAACCCCATCAACAAATGGGAGAAGGATATGAACAGACACTTCTCAAAAGAAGGCAGCCAACAGACACATGTAAAAATGCTCATCATCACTGGCCATCAGAGAAATGCAAATCAAAACCACAATGAGATACCATCTCACACCAGTTAGAATGGTGATCATTAAAAAGTCAGGAAACAACAGGTGCTGGAGAGGATGTAGAGAAATAGGAACATTTTTACACTGTTGGTGGGACAAAAACTGGTTCAACCATTGTGGAAGACAGTGTGGTGATTCCTCAGGGATCTAGAACTAGAAATACCATTTGACCCAGCCATCCCATTACTGGGTATATACCCAGAGGATTATAAGTTATGCTACTATAAAGGCACATGCACATGTATGTTTATTGTGGCACTATTCACAATAGCAAAGACCTGGAACCAACCCAGATGTCCAACAATGATAGACTGGATTAAGAAAATGTGGCACCTATACCCCATGGAATACTATGCAACCATAAAAAATGATGAGTTCATGTCCTTTGTAGGGACATGGATGAAGCTGGAAACCATCATTCTCAGCAAACTATTGCAAGAACAAAAAACCAAACACCGCATGTTCTCACTCATAGCTGGGAATTGAACAATGAGAACACTTGGACTCGGGAAGGGGGACATCACACGCCAGGGCCTGTTGTGGGGTTGGGGGAGGGGGGAGGGATAGCATTAGCAGATATACCTAATGTAAATGATGAGTTACTGGGTGCAGCACACCAACATGGCACATGTATACATATGTAACTAACCTGCATGTTGTGCACATGTACCCTAGAACTTTAAGTATAATAATAATAAAAAATGCTCTTTCAAAAGAAAAAAAAAGAAATCACAAATAGTCAGAAACTGGGCTTCCCTTTAGATGAGGTAGCAGGTCTTAGCTACAAGATTAGAAATGCCATGGTATTACAGCCTAAAATATCAAAGAAAGTGTTTTCTCAATTAGACTTAATTAATAGGGTATTACCATTTCTCAGTATTTTGTCTATTCTTAATAACTGGCAAAACATCCGGTCTCTCACTAGTAGATTTGGGCAACAAAATGCGGCCTTTTATACACATTAGCAAGCTACAGTTATACGCAGGGACCTGTAATATAAATAAGATGTATATCTTAAAGCTATTCACCGCAAGGAGGATGATAGTACTAAAATATGTCAGGATTCATTTTACCCATTGGTAAAATGAAAATAAAAATTGTATTTATCTAAAAGGGTAATTAAAGGATCAAATTAGGTAATAGAGGTAAAATGTTTAATATGCCTTGTGCAAAGCAAGCTTTCAATACATTTTAATTATTAATACGTGTTATTTCTCTTTAGCTACTAGTAGTTGAATGAAGAAAATTCAACTATATTTATGGAATAGTCATTTATGCGATACTCATTATTCTGAAGAACACCTTCTGTAATGACCCAAAACCAGTTCAGAAAACCACAACATTTCTGAATTCAATCTGGAGGTAAGTAATAGTTTCCTTTTCATACATACCAAAAATATCAATAGTAAGAAACCATTCTTCCCAATCCTATTTTATACCAGTGTACGTCTGCTAATTCCTCTCCTTAACAGAAGATCCCCTTAAGTCATTATAGCAAGTCCATCTGTGCTTCAGTTCAGCACAATGAATATCTACTGTGTGCTTAATATGTTCAAAGCATGAATAACATACAACCCTTCTCTTCAACAAATTTATAATCTGTATTAAATTTATAATATTAACATAGACATTTAGTCAAAGTAAGTCAGCAAACTTTGAACTGCCTGCCTCCATACATTACAACCAACATTTAGGTTTAGAATAAATTTACTTGTTGCTAACCTTAACAGAAATATAGCCCTTTTTAATTCAAATACTGCTTGTCCTTATTACTATATTTACAGATGAAGGAGGCAAAACAATGAGAGTCAAGTGAGTTGCTCCATTATTAATAAAACAAAAAGTAGAATTCACTGTTTCCTCTTATATACCAAGAGCCTCTGAGACAGTAAATTGTGGACAATTTAAATTAAAAGAAAGTGTTAAAATTTGTTGGAGTAATTTTGATATGGGTATTCCATTAGTGAAGAATGCCCAGAAGCAATTTTAGTTATGTGTACTCATTGTTTTATTCTAAGAATGGTATAGTTTGCCTCAAACAATGATTAAAAAATAGAAATAGTACCCATCAATGGATATATTTTCTTTTTGAATTTACTGACAAAAATGGTACAGATGGCACCCCAAATAGGAGACTGGCATGGACCCGTATCTTCTCTGTGAAAATGACTAATGTATCACTACGTTTCTGCCAGAACTACATGAAGAGCCTGCCAAAAATGATCATATCATTATCAGCTAGTGTTCCCAATTGTGCACTGTTTGTGTCATATGTGGCTCCTCTGAAATGCAGAACTCCTACCTAAAGAAACCCTCCTAACATTATAAAACATGAACTTTTGCATGCTTTAAAAATGTTTTAAGGAAACTGTATTTATTCTACAGTAAACAGACATATTTTCCTGGTGTCAGTAAAAAAAAAAAAAAAAAAGTAGCGCAAAAAAAAATTGAAGATTCAAATGTCAAAGCTTATATTTGTAAACCCAAAATAAAATACAAAGAAAATTTGGTCTAGATGTCTATATAAACCAACAAGCTTTGGTCTCTCACCTATTATAGATTTTGAACTGATAGCCATATACCAAACATCTAGCATTAGCCATTTGGTCATATGGAGTCACTGATTTATCTCAATTTGTGAGGCTTGAATAAAGATTCATTGAATGGGTTGATGCAATGTGCCTAATTACAATATACTATAAGACCTTAAAATAAAAATGAATGTCAAATAAGAGGTTAGTTTAGTTATATATTACAAAGTATGCATTTATTTAGCTTTTCATTAGTTCCACCCTAGGCCAAAAAGTTAGCAGATTTAAAAATTTTAAATATATATATATATATATGTGTATATATAGTATATATATGTGTATATATATGTATATATATGTGTATATATGTGTATATATGTATATATGTATATATGTGTATATATATACACATATAATCAAACAACAAGAAACTGAATAGTGATATGCATACATTTATACACACACATATACACATATCCTTTTATACTACCAATTATAAAATATAACATATTTCCTACAAAACTAAATGTATTTCTCAATTATAATATATAAGGTAAAAAATATGGCCTCAGTGTAGAAAACTTCTATAACAGTATTACTTATGAGGCTTTACTAAGTGTCATTGCTGCAAAATTTCTTCATCCTTACTATACTTTTAAATTTGAGACTCCACCCCACTTTATGTGAATCAAGATCTCTAGGGGTGGAGCCAGGGAGCGTGGATCACTGGCCTTCAGGATGAAGGCCAAGCCCTTCAGTATAGCCTATCATTCTTTCATAACATAGTAATATCCTACTTTTTCAGCCTCTCTCCTAATTTCCCCACACTGTGACAATATTCTAAATCGTAACTACAGTTGGCTGTGTACCACTCCTTTCATAGGTATGTGCCTTCATCCTGGCCTGCTGGACTTGGCCAACACTCTCCCTTTGACTGGAATACCCTTGCTTCCTCTCAGTCCTAACTTTCTGGTGGACTGTGAGTAACAGCTCCAAACTCAGCTAAAGGGAATTATTGTGAGGAAAAGTATTCCTGAAATCCAGAGCAATGTTTTCTGATCTGCCTCTCCTCATAAAGCCATGAGCTCCTTAAAAACCATCAACTGGCATCCTTATATACCCAGTGCTCAGGGCACTCTCTTAAATATAGTACCAATTCCAGAAATATTTATTGAATTTAATTAAACTAAAAAGGAAGATGACCAGGTTTTCAACCTATAGATTAGCTACAAAAATATTTTGTAAGTTTTTTCTCCTAAATGAATATGAAATAATGGAATTTAATATCCAGTCAGGAGCTGTCTTCTTTCCCAACCACTCATTTTCCAACACTAGTTACTACTGTCAACTTCAAATTTCAGATTCTATACTTGATACTTGATTTTTAATCTAACCCAAAGCCCATTACGACTTCTAGACCGAGGGAAAAATCTGGTTAGGTAGATAGGACAGGATCTGCTACCTTTTTTTCTGTTCTTCATGGATTTCCTAGTGCCTATGCAACTAGATGTTTGAATCACCATTTGTTTAGTTTTCAGAATTCTTTCTGATTCTGATCTGCTGCTTTACTTTGAAATTTGATAATTTATTATGGGTCTCTGAGTTGTTAATAATAAGTATGGTGGCTGCTGTATTTTAGTCCCTAATACTAACATTCTGCAGTTTGCATAGTTTAACTTTTTATCATTATTTCCTAACCTAATGCTCATAGACTGACACATCTATTTCAAAATATTCATTAAGTATTTTAGAATTATTTATAGTAAAGACATGCAAAAAAGCAAACAAAGTATTTTTGTATTGATCATAACAGAGCATGAATATTTTCTTCAGTCTTACTCATATAAAGGCAAATACAAGATCATTCAGTTAGAAAGATTTTTCACTTTAACACTATTTCTCTACCAGAAATTGAGCTGTAGGTCACCTTTATATGTAAAATATTTCAAGAGAAAAATGATGGTTAGATAGAAGAAAAACATAGTTTGAAAATTAGTCTTATAGGGTGTGGGAAGTTTGAATAGTTGAAATATAGGGAAATTTTAGGGTAAGAAAATATTCTGTATGATGCCTTCATGGGGAATATATGAGATGGGGCATGTGTCAAAATCCATAGAACTTTATGACATGAAGAGTGAACATTAATGTATGCAATTTTTTTTTTTAAGAAGTCATCTTTTAAATTTAAGAAGTCAAGATTACAGGATGGAATGCAGAATGTGATCATAAATTATCTAACCACATTACAAATGTAAAACAACCTCACTTGAAGGAGGTGAGGGAAAGATGCTGACCTACGTAACTAAAAATGATGGAGTCTGAAGACTAAAGGCAAAAGGAATTGTGCATAAATATTATACCCTAGAGTATAACATTTTTCCCATGGGGATAACGGTTAACAATTCTGAAACCACAATAGATGTATACTGGAATTGAACAATTAAATAAATGGGTGGTGGAAGGTGGGAGCCAGATTTCTCACTGTTGGAGTGGGAGGTTATAGACAAGCAAGAGGAGACATGAATAATTCATGCAGTCATGGCTTAGAGTTGAAGACATCAGTTTGAACTTAATATAAATTCAGATGGGAGAGAAAGAGAGAGAGAGAGAACTATGCAAAGATATATGTATATGTACACAGTTTTTTCATTTTTACTTTATCAGCTGAAAGGGCCTAAAAGCAATGAGTTTAACCAGTAGCAAGATCTTGATTTCTCTCACCATTCTCCAAAAACAGGAAGCAGGGTTCCTTGGAAAAATGACAGATCCTTGGACTAGGCAGGAAATATACATAAGGCTAGAATATATTGTACTGCCAGCAAGTAAAGACATGTAAAACAAGCAAACAAACAAACCTTAATGATGGGAATATGTCAAAGGGATATAGGGGGCACTTGAAAGATTTCCCAATGGCCAAAACTTGTACAACTTGAACAAAAAAATAAAGTAAATAAAATAGTATTGGGTTATAGCACAAATTATAAAATAAATATCCATAAGTCCATACTGATATAGATAAATTATTGAGTAAACAAATGAGAGATAATAGACAAATCTCCCATGCAGAAGAATTTTAAATAATTTATGTAGATATTTCATTCTCAAGTAGGTGGTAGATAATTTTCCACTTCTGAAGTGTGGGCTGCTCATAGTGACTCTCTTACAAAGAATATAGAACAAACAGGGGGGATTTAAAAAAAAGACTGAGATGGAGTGGAGAAATCTCACCAACACTACCTCATCCAGTTGATCAAGGCCAATATCATCAACGGTGATAAATCATGTTGATAATATGTATGCTTGCTGTAATACGATGAAAGTGTTGTTTACCTTCGTATGGTTTCCCTCCTAAAATCTCATAATCCCAGTTTAATCGTGATGAAATAATCAGACAAATTCTGTCTGAGGGATATTCTGCAAAATACCTGACGAGCACTCCTCAAATTATCAAGCTCTTAAGAATAAAAAAGTCTGAGAAACAGTCATAGTCAAGATGAGCATAAGGAAACACGACAACTAAATGTAAGAATCTTGGAAAAGAAAAAAAAGTTAGGTAAAATGTAAGGAAGACTAAATAAGGCATAGATTTTAGTTACCAGTGACATATATCAATATTGGTTTATTAATTGTGCCAAATGCCATATGAATATAAGATGCAAATAATAAACTGGGTGTGGGGTATATGGGCAATCTGTACTAGCTTTGAAACTTTTCTGTAAATCTAAATCAAATGTAAATAAAAGTTTAAGAAGTGGTCTTGGGGTGAATTGACTTCTAGATTGAGCTTGAAAGTGTTGTTATTGAGTACAAAAATAATGGGGGGGGGGTAATTTAATAGATCACAGCTCAATGGAAAAGTTTACTATTTTAACATTGGCTAGAAAACCTTGTTTAGCTAGACAAGTTAGGACTCCAACAAGAGTGTGAACTGTCATAGTGCCGTGGAAGCTGATGGATATGAATGCACACAATTGAGAAATGAAGCCCCAGGACCAACTGGGAAATAACCATAGGATTCCCAGTCCAAGATATCCAATTGCAAAAGATTTTTATTTTTTATTTTAGTAAACTCAGTTCATTAAATTAATTTCAAAGGATGTTATAGTTTACCAGCATACATACCCAATAGAGTGATTAGAGAACAGTAAAGCTTCTTATCAGGTTAGACTGTAGGATGACTTATGAATTAGAAAGAAAAGTTTCCAGTTGTTTTTAGTCTCATGCCCTCTAGGGTCTCTTTTAGCTCAATCATATGAAGATTTTGATTTCCAGTATATAAGACCCGGTATCAATTTAAACCAAGCACGTACTTTAAAATACTGCTGTGTAAAAGACTACAGTGGCCATAAAGGGATAAAGCACGCTGATATTGTAAGGCTTTGTGTCCTCATCCCAATCTCATCTTGAATTATAATCCTCATAATCCCCATGTGTCAATGGAGAGGTCTGGTGGGAGGTGATTGGATCATGGAGACAGTGTCCTCCATGCTCTTTTCATAACAGGAAGTGAGTTCTCACAAGATCTGATGGTTTTATAAGTGTCTGACAGTTTCTCTTTCAAAAACTTGCTCTCTCTTGCCTGCCACCATGTAAGATGTACCTCTTCCCCTTCCACCATGATTGTAAGTTTCCTGAGGGCTCCTCAGACATGAGGAACTGTGAGTCAATTAAACCTCTTTCTTTATAAATTACTCAGTCTTGGGCAACTCTTTATAGCAGTGTGAGGATGGACTAATACAGTTAATTGGTACCAAAGTAGTGGGGTGGTACTGCTCTAAAGACGCTTGAAAATGTGGAAGTGACTTAGGAACTGGGTAGCAGGCAGGCTCAGAAGAAGGGAGGAAGATGTGGGAATGTTTGGAACTTCCCAAACACTTGTTGAATGATTTTGACCAAAATGCTGGTAATGATATGGACAATGAAGTCCAGGCTGTGGTGGTCTCTGATGGAGATGAGGAACTTACTGAGAACTGGAGGAAAGGTTGCTCTTGCTATGCTTTAGCAAAGAGACTGGCAGTATTTTGCCCTGCCCTAGAGATCTGGGGAACTTTGAACTTAACAGAGATGATTTAGAGTGTCTGGCAGAAGAAATTTCTAAGCAGCAAAGTATTTAAGATGTAACCTGGTTGATTTTGAAACCATTCAGTATTATGCATTTACACAGAGATGGCTTAAAATTGGAAATTATGTTTAAAAGGGAAGCAGAGTGTAAAAGATTGGAAAATCTGCAGCCTGACTGTATAAGTCAGAGTTCTCTAAAGGGACAGAACTAATTGGATAGATGAATATACAAAGGGGAGTTTATTAGGAGAACTGTCTCACATGATCACACGATGAAGTCCAACAATAGGCCACCTGCAAGCTGAGGAGCCAGGAAGCCAGTCCAATTCCCAAAACCTCAAAAGTGGGGAAGCTGACAGTGCAGCCTTCAGTATGTGGTCAACAGGTCAAGAGCTGCTGACAAACCACTGTTGTATGTCCAAGAGTCCAAAAGCTGAGGAACATGGAGTCTGATGTTTGAGGGCAGGAAGCATCCAGCACAGGAGAAAGATGGAGGTCAGAAGCCTCAGTCTGTCTACTCCTTCCAAAGATGGAGGTCAGAAGCCTCAGACTGTCTACTCCTTCCAAATTCTTCTGCCTACTTTAATTCTCATCCCACTGGTAGCTGATAAAATGTGCCAACCCAGATTGAGAGTGGGTCTGCCTCTCCCAGTCCACTGACTGAAGTGTTAATCTCCTTTAGCAATTCTCACAGACACACCTAGCGATAATACTTTGCATCCTTCAATCCAATCAAGTTGACACTTAGTATTAACCATCACACTGACCATGTAGTAGAAAAGAAAAACCCATTTTCTGGGGAGAAATTCAAGCCAGCTTCAGAAATTTGCATGAGTAATGAGGAGCACAATGTTAATAGCCAAGAAGATGAGGAAAATATCTCCAGGGCATGTCAGAGACCTTCCTGGTAGTCCCTTCCCATCACAGCCCAGCAGGCCTAGGAGGAAAAAATGATTTTGTGGAACAGGACAAGGGCCTCACTGCTGCTCTGTGCAGCCTTGGGACTTGGCAGCCTCCATCTCAGCCATGGCTAAAAGAGGCCAATGTACAGCTCAAGCCATTGCTTCAGAGGGTGCAAGCCCCAACTTTTGGTGACTTCCACATGGTGTTGGGACTCTGGGTGCACATAAGTCAAGAATTGAGGTTTGAGAACCTCCGCCTAGATTTCAGAGGAGGTATGGAATTGCCTGGATGTCCAGGCAGAAGTTTGCTGCTGTGGTGGAGCCCTCATGGAGGACCTCTGCTAGGGCAGTGCAGAAGGAAAATGTGGGGTTGGAATCCCCACCCTGAGTCCCCACTGGGGTACTGCCTAGTGGAGCTGCAAGAAGGAGGCCACCACCCTCCAGACTCCAGAATGGTAGATCCACCAACACCTTGCCCTATGCACCTGGAAAAGCCACAGACACTCAACTCTAGCCAATGAAAGCAGCCAGGGAACAGGGGATTGAGGGGAGGGTGTACCCTGCAAAGCCACAGGATTGGAGCTTCCCAAGACTGTGGGAGCCCACCTCTTGCATCAGCATGCCCGAAATGTGAGACATGGTGTCAAAGGAAATCATTTCAGAGCTCTAAGATTTAGTTACTGCCCCGTTGGATTTCAGACTTTCATGGGACCTGTAGGCTCTTTGTTTTGGCTAATTCCTCTCATTTGCAATGGGATTGTTTATCCATTGCCTATACCCCAACTGTATCTTGAAAGCAACTAACTTGCTTTTGGTTTTACAGGCTCCTAGGCAGAAGGGACTTGCCTTGCCTGAAATGAAACTTTGGACTTGGACTTTTGAGCTAATGTTGAAATGAGTCAACCCTTTGGGGGACTGATGGGAAGGCATGATTGGTTTTGACAAGTGAGGACATGAGATTTGGGGGGTGCCAGAAATGGAATTATATAGTTAAGCTTTGTGTCCTCACCCAAATCTTTTCTTGAATTATAATCCCCACAATCCCCACATGTCAAAGGGTAGACCTGGTGGGAGGTGATTGGATCATTGGAGTGCTGTCTCCCATGCTGTTCTCATGATAGTGAGTTCTCATGAGATCTGATGGTTTTATAAGTGTCTGAAAGTTCCTCCTTCACACATTCACTTTCTCTCACCTGCCACCATGTAAAAGGTACCTGTTCCCCTTTTGCCACTATTGAACGTTTCCTGAAACCTCCCCAGCTATTTGGAACTGTGAGTCAATTAAACCTCTTTTCTTTATAAATAACCCAGTCTTGGGCAGTTTTTTATAGCAGTGTGAGAACAGACTAATACACATGCCCTTTCAAATATCATACTAGAGTGTTACCAGTAGGATCTTCCAACTCAGCTTCAGTCATGAAGTTCTTTGAGTATTAGGTGATTTATTTGTTTTATTGCTGGGCATATAGCTTAGACGTATTTTATCTGTATTAATCTGTTCTCATGCTGCTAATAAAGACATACCTAAGGCTGGGTAATTTATTTTAAAAAAGAGATTTAATTGATCCACAGTTACACATGGCTGGGGAGGCCTCACAATCATGGGGGAAGGCGAAGGGGAAGCAAGACACGTCTTACACAGCATCAGGCAAGACGGTGTGTGCAGATCTCGTGGGACTCATTCACTATCACGAGAACAGCCCAGGAAAGATCTTGCCAAATGATTCAAATTCTCCCCATTTGACCCCTCTAATGACACCTGGGGATTATTACAACTCAAGATGAGATTTGGGGGGGTGACACAGCCAAACCTTACCACTCTGCCACTGGCCCATCCTAAATCTCATGTGCTCACATTTCAAAACCAATCATGCCTTTCCAACAGTCCCTCAAAGTGTTAACTCATTTCAGCAGTAACTCAAAAGTCCACAGTCCAAAGTCTCATCAGAGACAAGGCAAATCCCTTCCACCTATGATCCTGTAAAATCAAAAGCAAATTAGTTACTTCCAAGATACAATGGGGGTACAGGCATCGGGTAAATACACCCATTCCAAATGGGATAAATTGGCCAAAATGAAGGAGCTACAGGTCCCATGCAAGTCTGAAATTCAGTGGTCAGTTAAATCTTAAACCTCCGAAATGATCTCCTTTGACTCCATGTCTCACATTTGGGGCATGCTGATGCAAGATGTGTTTTCCCATAGTCTTGGACAGCTCTAGCTCTGTGGCATTGAAGGGTACAGCCCCCTCCTGGTTGCTCCATGCCAGTTTGAAATCCAGCAGGGCAGTAATTAAATCTTAAAGCTCCAAAATGATCTCCTTTGGCTCCATGTCTTGCATTCAGGGCATCCTATGCAATAGATGGGATCCCACAGTCTTGGGAAGCTCCATCCCTGTGGCTTTGCAGGGTATAGCCACCTCGCCAACTCCCTACTACCAGCTGCTTTCATGAGCTGGCATTGAATGTTTGCAGCTTTTCCAGGCACACAGTACAAGCTGCAGGTGGGTCTACCATTCTGGAGTCTGGAAGATAGTGGCCCTCTTCTCACAGCTCCACTAGGCAGTGACCCAGTGGAGATTCTGCATGGGGACTCACGCCCCATATTTCCCTTCTGCACTGCCCTAGCAGAGGTTCTCCATGAGGGCCCCGCCCTGCAGCAAACTTTTGCCTGAGCATCCAAGCATTTTCATACATCTTCTGAAATCTAGGCGGAGGTTCCCAAACCTCAATTCTTGACTTCCATGCACCCACATACTCAACATCACATGGTAGCTGCCAAGGTTGGGGGCTTCCACCTTCTGAAGCAATAGCCTGAGCTGTACATTGGCCCCTTTCAGCCAGGGCTGAAGTGGCTGGGACACAGGGCACCAAGTCCCTAGGCTGCACATTGCATGGGGACCCTGGGCCCAGCCTATGAAACCATTTATTTTCTCCTGGGCCTCTGGGCCTGTCATAGGAGGAGCTGCAGGATAGTTCTATGACATTGCCTGGAGACATTTTCCCCTTGGTCTTGGGGATTAAAATTAGGCTCTTTGCTACTTACACAAATTTCTGCAGCCAGCTTGAATTTCTCCCCAGAAAATGGGATTTTCTTTTCTATTGCATTGTCAGGCTGCAAATTTTCCAAACTTTTATGCTCTGCTTCCCTTATAAAACTGAATGCTTTTAAGGGCACCCAAGTTCCCTCTTGAATGCTTTGCTGCTTAGAAATTTCTTTTGCTAAATACCCTATATCATCTCCCTCAAGTTCAAAGTTCCACAAATCTCCAGGGCAGGGGCAAAATGACACCAGTTTCTTTGCTAAAACATAGCAAGAGTAACCTTTACTCCAATTCCCAACAAGTTCCTCATCTCCATCTGAGACCACCTCAGCCTGAATTTCATTGTCCATATCACTATCAGCATTTCGGGCAAAGCCATTCAACAAGTCTCTAGGAAGTTTCAAACTTTCCCACATTTTCCTGTCTTCTTCTGAGCCCTTCAAACTGTTCCATCCTCTGCCTGTTACCCATTTCCAAAGTCACTTCCACATTTTTGGGTAACTTTTCATCAATGCCCCACTCTACTGGTACCAACTTCCTGTATTAGTCTGTACTCATGCTTCTATTAAAAACACACTCAAGACTGGGTAATTTATAAAGAAAAGAAGTTTAATTGACTCACTTTTCCACATGGCTGGGGAGCCCTCACCGTCATGGTGGAAAATGAAGGGGAAGCAAGATACGTCTTACGCGGCAGCAGGCAAGAGGGTAAGTGCAGGAGAACTCCCCTTTATACAACCATCAGATCTCATGAGACTCATTGATTATCACAGGAATAGCACAGGAAAAGACCTGCCTCCATGATTCAATTACCTCCCACCCAGTCCCTGCCATGACACATGGGGATTATTACAATTCAAGGTGAGATTTGGGTGGGAACACAGAGCCAAACCATATCAACAAGTATAATATGTTTCTGTAGAACTCTAAATAAGTTTATCATTACCCAAATTTAATCAATAAAAAGGAAGTCTTATCAATATGACTCTAATTTTATTATGTTCGCATATATTCTTAAAATAACCTTGCTGCATATCACTTATTGTCCATTCATATTTTCACTTAATTTGTATTCCAATGACTAAATCACATACAGAGGTGTTTTCAATAATTTCTGTCATATCTAGAATATAAAATTCTACATCAGCTAGCTTAGCCACAACACCCATAAGATAATTTCCAAGTGATTTATGATAAAAATTATTTTAATATGCAGTTTTCTGAGACGTACCATAAGTTGCCACAGGCCTACTATATCTATATCTATATCTAGCTATCATCTATCTATCTATCTATCTATAGAGAGAGAGACTCCTCTTTTTTGCCATTATGTGTTGACTTCCTAATGGAATTCTGTATATGTTTCCCTCAGAAATATGCTAGTGATATCTTCTAACAGAAAAGTGCAGAGTGACACACTATGAATGTCATGAGAAAAAAATATGGTGGTTAGAAGCATGGACTCCAGAGACATTCTGTTCTTAGTCCCAACTTCTTTGCACACTAGGTGTGTAACACTGAAGAAGATGCTAAAACTCTCTTTTCCTCATTTTCTTCATCTGTAAAATGTTATCTTGTCACAATTTAATAATATGTTATCTCCCTCAAGTACACAGTGGCTAGCATATAACAAGTTAAACGTTTGTTGAATGAGGGAATAAATGAATGAATGGATCAGGAGTAGTCAGCAAGCGTTTGGAGTGATTATACACACTAGGAAATATGAGTGGAACGAGTAGAAACTGTGAATGCTAGATGGAGTTTTAACAATTATAATGCTAGTAGGAATCTACTTGCAATGTTGCCCACTATTGAACCCAGCAGAGCTTATATTAAATGTTGGCCTTCTTTCTGGATATGTACCTGGAACCTTACCCATGTGGTTTTCTCAGCTTATTTTCATTCAAGCTGAAACTTCATCAGCTTCACACTTAATATAGGTGCCTCACAGGCTTTCAGTAAATTTAAGGTAATTTATGATTTCATCTTTCTCAAGTAATTTTCAATCAAGTAAAGTTATCCAACAAGACTGGAAGTTGCACATGGAAACATTTTATTTTAAGGTTTCATTAGTATGCATAAATTCACAGCCCCTCCCAATCTCTATCCATTTTTGCAAGTAATTGAAAAAAAGTGACTCAACATATGTGGATACCAGTTTTTAGGTTAGCAAATGGGGCATGGCATTTTAAGTGTTTTAAATGTGGAACGTTAACTGTGTTATGATTTAATGTTTAATAATGAACTTGATTCTTCTTTTAAAATGAAGAAAACATCCTGTGGTAAACGTGAAAAAAAAAAACAACAACAACAGAATAATGCCATAGAAAATACATTATCATATGAGGCAGGACATCTGTTTTCCAGCCCCTTTATTCATTACCTGTGGGTAATGAATTTTGCTTAATTTACTTGGCCTCAGTTTCTACATCTGTTGAACACAGACAATAATTATGTGCATAAACAAAGGCAGAAGCTTAACCAAATCCTTTCATTCACTTACTATCTACTAAGCCCCTATAATATGCCAATGTTAGACTTTTCCCTTGTCCTTTAGCTGTTTGTACAAGACCCCACATAGGCACAAACTGGAGAAGAGCACTGTGTGCAATCATGGTGGGTGGCATGGTGCGTGGTCACTTGCTCATGCAGCTACTTGGACATCTAGTCCTGCCTGGACTCAATCCAAAGGTACCATTTCCATCTTACAATGGCCTTCTGCTGAGAACATCTGACTTTGACTTGCCAAGTCTGACAGAATCCAGCTCATAATGGACATTTTCAGATGCATGGTCACTTTGGGTTTACTCCAAGGTCAACCATTCTGTCTCTGCCAGGGCCGAGTAATGTCAAGAGCTATTTCTCAAAGTATATGTAATCTCAAAGTGTATGTAATCTCTACATATGTAATCTCTTCCTCAGAGTGTATGCAATCTCTAGGTATAATGGCATGACCCTGTTCTAGAATTCCAGGGGCCTGCACTGAGTTCTCTTAATGGGGATTGACATAATCTCCATACGGCTTCCTTTTTCACTATTGGCATCCCTCCCCCCACCCCCCAACTATTATACATCTTGGTGTATAGCCTTTTTCCTTCCTTATCGGAACCAGCACCATAGAGTCTGCTAGCTCATATAGTCCAAGTGGCAGGACTGGTGCACTGAAGCCTGGAATTTCTGCAGAGTCATTTTCTGCTCAAGGCTGGACTTAAAATTGACAGCTTTCCCTGTCACTCACTATTACACCAAAGCAATAGTTCTAGATGTGGAATGTGCTGCATCCAGAACTCGGAAAATACCTACTAGGTGCAGTGTTTCCATTTTTGTTGTAGGAGATGGAAGATTCAGCAATTCATTTGACTTTGGAAGAGATACCCCAGAACACCTCTGACCACTCCATCCTTAAATTTCACAGAAGTAGCAGGTCCCTAACACTTCTTAGGGTTTAATCTCCCATCCTCAGAGTAGAAGTGTCTTACCAAAACCTTAAGCATACTAGTTCACCTCTTGCCCATCTTCTCCAATCAATATAATGTCATTGTTGTAATAGATCTGTGTTGTATTCTGTGGAATGTTCATGCAGTTCAATTCTCTTTGGACTATATTATGACAGAAGCAGGAGAGGTAATATATCACAGCTACAAAACTGTAAATAAATACCGTTATTTGTTTACATAAATGAAAATTGTTCTGATCTACTTTTCTAAGTAAAATGGAGAAGAATGCATTTGCCAAATCATTGGCCACATGCTATATACCTATGACCTTAATAATGTGCTCTAGCAATGATACCACATAAGCCAGTGCACCTGTGACCTAGATTACTACTTGGCTAAATCTGCTGTAGTCTTCAGTCATTATTCAGGATGGGGTTTATGCAGAGACCAAACTAGTAAAACAAGTAGAGAAATGATAATGACTACTGCAACTACATCTTTTATGTTTTTAATAATGGCACTAAACTCCCTCCAGCCCCTACCATGAGTGCTCTTATCCAAATGACCAAGGACCCAATGTGGGTTGTTCCCACTGACAAGTATATTAATTCCAATTATGTACATTCAGCAATTAGGAAAATGACCACTGAGCAAGTCCTTTGACCGAGTGGCCACATTGTGACCTGGACCTTATCCAGGATTCCATGAAGGTCAGCTTTCTAAACAAGGTGCCAGGACACTTTGGGTGTTTAAGCTCCACCAACTGGCCTCTCTTTATTTGGGATTCCATTATTCCATAGATGTTGATGAGCCCAGCTCTTTGACTATCTCTCCTATAATGAGTCAGGGATAAGTAGGCCAGCCACCACTGAACTTCTTAGTGATCTTGTGCCCAGTTTACTAATTTATTCCATATGCCCTGGGTAAATAAGGTATCCTCTGAGCTTTTCTGTGGAACATAATCTTCTGAGGAATCCTTTGTCTTAGATAATATATACATTTCAGCAAGCCCAATTCCCTCAGATCATTCATTGCTTCTTTCACCATCTTCCAGGGAAATGGGATTTCCACTTTGCTGAGTGTTGGACATAGCCTTTTCCAGACTTCTAATGGCCACTCTAGGAGAGAGTTTCCCTATTCCCATTGGCTTCCTACTAGTCTTAATCCAGTATCCTAAGAAAGCGTCCTCAAGTCAATGAATTATTCTTCATCCAGTCTTGTATTCTTGCCTCTTTGATCAAACCTCCTCAAAATCCATTTCCCGATGTACTCTACCAGCTTCTGTTGGCACATGCTAACAAATTCTTGAAATTCTCTTGGTGTATAGTCTTTTCCCTTCCTTATTAGGCCCAGCACATCTTCTATTGTGCTATGTAGGGATTTAACCCTAGTTAGCATCTTTTCAGTCAAGATATAAGGTGAAAGCAGCTCCCAAGGGCAATACTTGTTAATTTATGGAAGAAAAGCTTCTTCAGCATTATTCAGCATAGGGAAGTGCTGGCTGTTACTAGCGAAGGGTAACTAGGGTAGGGAAAGCCCAGAGGGTAAGTGGATCTTATAGAGTTAACCTCATCAAGGGTAGTCAATCAGATACAATCCCATGTTTTTAGGTGCTAGATTTTCCCCACAACGGAGCTTGTCTTCAGCCCATACTCCTAGACTTTTGCATAACAGATATGCCTTGGCTGAGTATTCAAATTTTTCTGATGCTCTGCAACTCTAACAAATGATATCTTCAGGCTGCTGCTCAGATATATCTGCTTTTCCACTACAGAAAAAAAAAAAAAAAGCCTGTTTAAAGAGTACCTCAGAGGCCCTCTGGCTGCCACCTTTAGCCATTAACTGTTTGTTTACTGTCCCCAATCTGTAATTATCTATCTGCAGGGCATCTATACAACTTAGCAATAGCCAGCCAACTCTGTCTTTATAGGCACTGTTTCCAAATGACCTACATAATTGCACTTGCTAAAGCATTCCCCTCCAGGAATATTTTCCTGGGGTACCACTAGTGAAACCTTTAGCAGTTGAACTGCCACCTTGTGCCAGGGACAATTCATGCCCCTCTACTAACCAGAATAGCATCCTCTTCAACCCAGCAGGTGATGGGTGAGCCAGTCTCTAAAATTTCCATCCCACCACAGCCAATTTTCTCAAACTACTCTCAGAACTGTATGTGCTGGTTCAAGTACTCCAAGAAGCCAATGACAAGGCAAAATTAGACACTCAAGAAATACCTTAAAGGAAATTGGGAAAGGAACTAGAGGAGGAGGAGCCTGAGAAAGCTATCAAGCTGTGATGCAGATCTGAGGCTTTTTAAAGAGAATGGGAAGGAAAGACTTGTGGGTGGAAGAGCCTTATACCACAGGGCAATTGTAAGGAAGTTCAGCAATAGATCATGGGAGTCCTGGAGACAAAGCCATAATGCTCTCATGTCTCCTGAGAATGGGCCTTAGTGTCTCTGCCACACTCATCACTGGCTGGGAGCAGCCTATGGTAGATACAGCAACAGAAGTGAATTTCAGAGCTCAGCAGCTGAAGCTATGGGTCAAAGATACTCCATAGTCTGAGATCTAAGACGTTCATTTTCATGGCTGCCACAGATACTCCATAGTCTGAAGTCTAAGATGTGCATTTTCATGGCTGCCACAAATCAGCACTTATTGAGATCTTAAACACGCCAGTCACCACTCTAAGCATATTTTAGGAATTACCACCTTGATTCTTCACAACATGGTGAGATTTGTTCTTTAATTATTCTGTTTTCATAGATGAGACAACTGAAGCTAAGTGGCTTGCCCAGCTAGAAAGTGATAACAATGGATTCAAACCCAGGTTTTTCTGATTGCACAGCTCGATGTATTTAACTACACAGTCCTTGTCCTCAAAGGGCTTAGGACCGGCCAGAGAAAAAGATGTGGGAACAGAAAACGTAATAAAACATCATTTTCTTTTATGCTAACAATTACAAAGTGTCAGTAAGAAAGATTGTTACAGTTACCAAGTGTCTGTAAGAAAGATTACTTCAGTCTGGAGGGTATGAGAAAGTTTCTGCTTATACTTATAAGGAAGATTACACATTTCTGTGGAGAGTAAAAGGATTCCAGGGAAACAGGGAATAACACTGAATAAGAAGAAGACATGGAAGAGTATCACAATCCTAGTTCCGGCATGGACCTTAGCATTTTCGTGTTAAGTCCGAAGCTCCTAGGAGCAGTTCACTCTTTTCTCCAGAAGAGATTTAAACAAATACTGTTAATGTCAAAACAAACAGAAAGGATGTTGATCCCAGAATAAAAAGGCAGACAAGGAGTAGTCAATGGAAGAGAGAGTGACATCTGAAGCAACAGCAATAACAGCAGCAGGCCCATTGCCATCCTTGGAGGTAAAAGTAAAGCCAGCATTTGCAAAGAATGTGGAAAGGAGGCAAAGTCTTCAGGAGAAGCCAACTGGGTAATTAACTATTGGTACTAAAAGACCATGGTGGGAGCCACAAAGACAAATAACTGTCCACAATGTGAAATACACACCCTGGTGATAAAAATAAACACCTCATTGAATGTTGTAGGAAGGAGCAGCCCTGAAAAAAGGATTTGGGTGGAACAAAATGGAAAATTTTTCTTATATTTAGAGTCAACCTAATGAGTATGTAGATTCTGATTCCTAGGTATCAGAATCTTAAATGGCGTATGACATGATCCAGCAATCCCACTTCAACAAATTCTTTTTATATAAATTATATTATGAATACATGAAAACAAACATACAAAATATGAAGTATTGCTTGCAATAGAAAAATTGGAAATAACTGAAATACTCATAGATAGGTGAATTACTATGCTATTGTATATTAAAATACATCTACCTGGGAGAAGTTAATTATGTGCCCAATAAATACTTACTGAGAAATTACCATGGGCCAGCATTGTGCCAAGAGCTAGGGACACAGAAGCAAAGAAGACTGATGTGGCCTGTGATCCTGCAGAGCTTGTAGTCTGGAAAACTAGACAACCAAGTAAATGATGACCCATAAAGATCAAGAGGAAAATAGGATGTTATATGATAGACAAATAACTGAGATAGGAGGTTGGAGGAGGGGAACTTTAATATTTAATAAAATAGGTGGTAGAGAATATCCCTTTGAGGTAATATTTAAAGTGAAGCTGAAGGAATAATGTAAAACAGCCATTGGAAAAAGAGCAGAGGAACAATGTTCTAAGCAGAGGAATTTTTGAGTAAGAGCCAGGGGCAAGATATGAGAGAGGGGGCTACCCATAAAGGTCACACCCCAGAGTAGATGAGAGAGCACAGTATCTGGCTTACAAGGAGGGAGATGGTTCTTTAATAGGAGAGACTTCCTGCATTTTAATATAAAAAGTAAATAAGATAGGTAACAATGGAAGTAGGCATATGTCTATTTGCTGATAAGAACATGAGAAAATTAGTTCCCGTCTACCATTTTCTGTTTTCCTCTGTGAATTATAATGTGAGGGGATGATGAAGGAGTGTAAGTATATGAGTAAGGTAGAAAGAAAAAAAATAAGGTACAAAATAATTTTCCTAGAAGTGGGAAAGAGGATCTATTAAAAAATATGTAGCAGCATTTTCAAGGAAGTGTTCAAAGAATATAGATAATTGCACACAGCACAAATATACATACTAATTACTCTTTTTGCAATTGATATACTTCATTCTCTTTGTTTGGTTTTTCATTTGGCAAAACCTCCAGATTTAACACATGCAAAAAAAAAACTGTGGAAATGGCAAAGATAAACAATTAAAAACATAATGAGATTTAAACAAGGATATATACATTATAAGCAGCCATGTAAATATAAATACATTAAACTTATTAAAATAAATAAAGTTGCAAATGGAATGACTCATTTTAACATTATTTACCAAATGAAATGAACTAAAATGAATCTTTTCCTAAAATAACTTTTTGAAAAATTTTACTGTTTAAAGTGTCTCAGGTTTCAGGGAAAAAAAAACATATGGGCAGGTAGAAAATTTAAAATAAATGCAGAAGTCTTTGTACAGACTAAATATAGATATAATAGTGTGCCAGGCTTTCGTTGAAATTTCTCTCTATATAACCTGTAATACATCCAGTATTTACCTTTTAAAATGTTTATTTCTAAAGAACATGTAACTAATTAAAATGCCAATTAACAAGGTATTTATATTTCTTTTGTTTTCGTTTCTGCACACATGTATGACTGAGAACTCAAGAGAAAAGGCCACTTGACTGATATGGTTTGGCCATGTCGCCACCCAAAATTCATCTTGAATTATAACTCCTATGATTTCCATGTATCGTGGGAGGGACCTGGTGGGAGATAATTGAATCACGGGGGCAGTTTCCCCCATACTGTTCTCATGGTAGTGAATAAGTCTCATGAGATCTGATGGTTTGATAAGGGGGGTTTGATAAGGAGAAACCCCTTTCGCTTGGTTCTTCATTCTCTCTTGCCTGTGGCCATGTAAGTGGTCCTTTGCTCTTCTGCCATGATCATGAGGCATCCCCAGCCACGTGGAACTGTGATGCCATTAAACCACTTCCACTTTACAGATTACCCAGTCCCAGGTTTGTCTTTATCAGCAAGAAAACGAACTAATATACTGACTATAAAATAAAGAGAATAACCATGAAGTGGACATCAGCATAACATTTTGAACCAAATAAAAACAGAAATTTGAACCAGTGTTAAAATTCTAAAATTCTAAAAACTCTTTTAGAGTTTCAAATAGCCTCTTTGGGAGTCATTTTCAAGTATTAAAGAAGGGCATTAAAATCATCTTAACGCCAGTAGTTTAAAACACCAGTATATATCAGAATTATGTGGATATTTACTGAAAAGGTGAATATGTAGGCTTCACTCTGACTAAGGAATCAGAATCTCTGGGGTAGCCCAGAAATCTGCCTTTTTGTAAAGCTCCCCAGATGGTTTTGAAGTAGGTGACTTTTGACCACATGTTGAAAAAATATTGCTGGTTAAATTTCAAATTATATTTTAGATAGATGATCATGGTGCAACAATTTTCAAAAAAATAACTTTTATTACCCAGTGAAAACTTTTGATTCTAGGTAATTTTAAGAATTGGTTGTCCAATCAAAGTTTGGTGATACTAATATGTTGTAGAATCATACACATGTCTTGGAAACAAAAATCCTAACCCTTAATCTACATATATAAATGTCCATTTTCAATTAGAGAATGTCTGTCTTTATACATTGCTATGGTGTGCTAAATTTAAAGAGTTTGGTTTGTTCATTCCATGGATAGTTTAATATTTAGAATTGTGAAGGACCCAGAAAGAAATGGATTCTTTTGGCACCACAGCAAGTAGCAATGTGGATTACAAGATTTTAATGGAGGTTGTTTAACACTCATATGTGATTGTCTTGATGAGTAAACTATGAAAGAAAATATTTTTTAAAAATCTACCTGGATGGCTACAGCTGACATCAGATAAAGTAGCTGATAAAGTAGTTGAACCACCATAGCCAAGAAGCACAACTCACCCAGAGATAAGCTGAAAAGAAATTCATTTACGGAGAAGCTGAATCTGTCAGATCTTTATGCCAAAGTGTTTACAGGTTCCAAGGGGACAACTGGAAACAGGAACAAATGACTCTATGAGTGATCTGATTTCTGAGGAGAGGTGGGAAGGTTGGAAGATCGTAATCACCAATCTCTGAGACGTGAAATGTCTAATAGCCACCAGCCATATGTAGATACCACACGTGAAATGGGAGCAGTGCAAATTAGACTTTGAATCTTTAATGTTATTTAATTTTCATTAATTTAAATTTAAACAAAAATCTGGTATTCTATTCAGCTATTCTAACATTTTTAAGTATGTTTTGGATAACTCAGATATAAATGTGTTCATTTTGTTCAAGTGTATACTTTATGAAATATAAATACAGGTCAAGTACACCCAATGAAAATTTAGTATCCTAATTGAGAGCCACTGTAAGTAGAAAATATACACTGGATTTTGAAAGCTTGATATAAAAAAAGTAAACTATCTCATTAATAATTTTTTAATATTGATTACACATTGAAATGCTAATATTTGGAAAAACATGACTAAATAATATATTTTACTAAAAATAATTTCACTTGTTTGTTTTCACTTTTTAAAATGTAGCTACTAGAATATTTAAATTTACATAGTGTATTAGTCCATTCTCACATTGCTATGAAGAAATATCTGGCACAGGGTAATCTATAAAGAAAAGAGGTTTAATCAACTCACAGTTCCACATAACTGGGGAGGCCTCAGGAAACTTACAATCATGGCAGAAGGCAGCACTTCACAGGGCGGCAGGAGAGAGAATGAGTGCCAAGCAAATAAGGAAGCCCCTTATAAAACCATCAGATTTTGTGAGAACTCACTCATTATCAGGAGAACAGCATGGGGGAAACTGCCCCCATAATTCAATTATCTCCACCTAGTCCTGCCCTTGACATGTGGGGATTATTGCAGTTCAAAGTGAGATTTGGATGAGGACACAGAGCCAAGCCAAATTACATAGGTAGCATGCATTATATTTTGATTGGATAGGGCTGCTTAGACAACGTTGAACAAGTTGTTGCATAGTAAGTTTATATCCAGCTTGCCATATATTTCTGCCATTACCTTGTACATTGAACCAGGACAGAGAATCTTGTATTTAATAATTATTAATAAATTACATAAGGAAACTGAGGATTTTTATTTGCACACAGAGAAACCTAGAGCAATTGGTACTCTTTCAGAGTCACAGCAAGAGTATATGGGCTTGCTAGCTTTCAGGAACATGGTCTCAAATAAATGAAGCTACTGCATCTACCAGCATCTGCTAGTTTGCCTCTGTCCCCGGAACATGAAGAGAGAAAACATAGACAGAAGTAGAAAGAATAAAATCATGGTTCACTTAAAGGGACCTAATAATGTGAGGAGAAATATCAAGATGGACCTCCTGAAAATTGGCCTTCTTTATGATAAGATGCAAATAATTACATTTCTGACACTAAAAAATTTTAGAAGTAAAGCAGATGAATATGATCTTTCAGAAAGCTATGCAAAAAATGTACAGAACTCTTTTGTACCCCAATTTTTTATTATTCAACAATTTCAAAATGTTTCTGTAAAATAGAGATAAAGTGGCCAGGGTTTTCCATCAAAAACATAGTTCTCACCTGTAATCTCAGCACTTTGGAAGGCCAAGGTGGCAGATCACATGAGGTCAGCCATGGCCAACATGGTGAAACATCCTATCTACTAAAAATACAAAAATTACCTGGGCAGGGTGTCAGACACCTGTAATCCCAACTGCTTGGGAGGCTGAGGCAGGAGAATTGCTTGAATCCAGGAGGCAGAAGTTACAATGAGCCAAAATCACACCACTGCACTCCAACCTGGGTGACAGAACTAGACTCTGTCTCAAACAAGAACAAGAATAAGAACAACAACAAACATAGTTCTAAGTTAAGTATCACTTTGTTATCCATGAAAACAAATAAAAGTTTGAAATTTAGACCATTTGGAAATTTAAGAAAAGTTATGCTTTGTTGGAAAACAATGTGACTTTGTATGATATAAACATTAATTTAAAACATTCAATGCCTTCAGCAAAAAAAGTGCTGTGCCAAATACTTTGGAGAATGCAAATATGAGCTATATGGAAGTACTTTCATCTGATAACAAGCAAATGTCTATTCTCAGGAAATATTCTCTCTAGATTTCATCCACAATCTTTTAACTTTCCTCTCTTTACAGCTGTTTCTTCTTCTCATCTTTCCAGGTTCTCTTCTTGGAGTGTGTCACCTCTGAAACTCATGTTGAAATTTGATTCTCAATATGGCCGTATTGAGTAGGTGTTTGCATCATGGGGACATCTTACTGGAGTGAGTGAGTTCTCGATCTTCCTGGAATGAATTAGTTCCCATGAGAGCGAGCTGTTATAAAGTGAGCCCAGACTTTCAGGTGTCCCTCTCTTCGTACATCTGCTTCCCCTTCTACTTTCTGCCCTTAGTTGAAGCAGCACAAGACTCTCACCAGATGGGCTGCCTGATCTTGGGCTTCTCAGCCTCTGGAATTGTAAGCCAAATACATTTCTTATCTTTATTAAATCACCCAGTCTCAGGTATTCTACTATAGCAACACAAAATGACTAAGACACTGAAATTTCTAGACTTTCATAAAATACGTAAGAAAATAACCGAAGTGTTATTTAAAAAAAAATAATCCCCCAGGGACCCAAGTAGAAATGTATATACTAGAAAAATCATAACAAATCTAATTAAGAAATATAGTCATTGTAACAGCTGAAATTATTATTGTAATCATCCTCTCCCTCCTGACCCTTTTCTTACTGCACAGTCTATTCAGTGATGGCTGAATAGAGTGTGCAGTATTCTTGCTTCAAAAAAAAGACTCACCTGTCAGAAAGAGCTAAAAACATGGATTTAGTACAGCATCTGGCAGATATTTATTAATTATGGCAACTAAAACAGATGGGCAGTGAAGCCTCAAAATCTGTTTTTTCTATGGCCTAGAATGACAATGAGTAATAGGTCAAATATTACCCTGGTGATTGATCTTTATTGAAGAAGATTAAAGTGGGCATCTTAAAATTTTCTTTGTTTGAATAGTTGTCTTCTCTCCAAAAGATTTCAGATTAGTTTACCTACTTCCTTATTTACATGATAAGGTATCATTTTGAAAAGCTGGCTGTGATATTTTCATTCATCTTTCTTTAAAAAATGATAGAAACTAAGGAAAAATATTATACCTAATAACTTATATCTCATAACCCTAATCCCAATACTATCTACAGATCAAAAGGAGTAAAGAAAAAACATGAAATTACTTTGTATAATATGAGCAAGGGAAGTGTATACATGTTACATACACACACACACACACACAATAGGATCTGTTTATATGACATAAGACATCATACTCAGAAATCTTAATTTATCACAAGAATTTACAAGAATTTAGGCGTCTAATTCTTCAGTGCCATTGCTGTTCCTGGACTTCTATTCCTGTGGCTCAGCTTCTGACTCAGACCACACTCACTCCTTGGAACATCCAAATATCATTGCAATTCATCATTATCTTTGTAATCTTTAATGACATAATTCCTTGTGTTTTTATAAGTTTAAACAGATTTAGCATTAATGTGCAATGATCCTTCATTCTCTTCTACCTCCAAAACGTAGTAAAATATATGTCATATCCACAGTGATATAGTATATATGTACCAGTGACTTTCAGGGGTGGTTAAACCAAAGTTAGAATATTTAGTTCAGAAAATCTCAAAGCCTTACATTTGCTAGATTTTCGTAATGCAATCTCTGACAATAGTGACCACAGGATTTTTTTGAAAACTATCAATAGGAAAATTCTGTAGATTAGTAAAATCTCTGGGTTGAATGGTTCTCACTTGATGTTTGAAAATGTACTCATAATTTTACTTCTAATAAATTTAATTCAGTACTGATTTTACATCTCCAATCTGCAGAGTATTCTGCTAGGTACTTTGAAGAACAGGGAAAACAGAAGCCTTTCCTCTGAGGACTTGTCATCCAAACTGAAAGGCAGGATAGAAATATGTAGTGAGGTTTCCAAGACAAACGCAAGTGGCAATTTTATGGGATGGATTCCCACTCCCTCCTTTCCTCCACATGTTTCATCGTTATTTATATTAGTTAATTTACATGAGGGCTTTCAGTAGTTTTGTCTAAGAAGAAAGGGCAAAGAAGACAGAAAAGTTGTTTTCTGCATAAAGCTCATAGAGAAGATATAATAGGAAGAGAAATTGAAGATACAGCATATATTTATAAAAGAAACCATTTTTGAGGCTTTAAAGGACGTGATATTAAAAATAGACAACAGAGATAATTTTTCCAAGCTAGATTATGTGACACTTACAACATAAAGTAATGGCATAGGCAAGGCAATGCAAATAATATAATTTGACATGGATTTGGAGAAATAAGACCATTTTTAACTTCCTATTCTTTTCTAGAAATCACAGAAGTTTTGACTTACTAAGAGCTCAAATAATCCATCAGAGGAAAATTCCATGCTTGAAAGAACTGCAGGAAAAAGTACAACACCCATTAAGAGGCCTTCTTATGGCAGTAGTGTCTGTATTGAGGCACCACTCTCAAATGGCTAGTGCAGAAGAACCTGAAGAGTCTTGACCCTAAGTTCATCACTATGCTGCTTGGCATCCCCAAAATAACAAAGTTGCAGGAATGTGCACCAAAGTCCTGTAATGATATATGCAATGTTGAGCTAATGAGCTACTGAAGTCCACAGATGAAGTCCTGGGATACTCAGATTACAAAGTTCTGAAACAATGATAAACAACTTAGAATGGAATATAGTTATGTACAGCTAAGTACAAAACTATGTGGCAGGAACTTCATATATTATAAAATTTCAGAGACAATCGAAGGCTGGAGGAGTCAGTAAAAGCTTTTGAAAGTGTTGAGAATAACATGGGACATTGAAGGATGATAACATTTGCTTATATAGTGAAACAGGAGATGTTTCAGATAAGTTAAATATAATTGTTTTAAGTTGCAACTGTGATGCAGTGGTAACAACTTGACCAGATCTGTTAGCCCTTAACTTTTCAAAGAAAACCAATCCAGTAGAGCATGTCTTGTCTTTCATTTACTATTTGGTTTGTTTATTCAGCAAATCATTGAGCACTAACCACATCACTAAATAAGGAATCTGTATATGTACAAACACATCTGTGCCATCAAAGAGCTCACAGTCTAGTGGGACAAGACAAACATAAGAAAAATTACAACACAAAGGGCTAAATGCAGTGAAAGAAGTCTGAACACAATGCTATGGACCAATTTCCACTCTCAATTCCTGTGAAGCACGGATCAAGATAGACATGCTTTAATCATGTGATACTGACAACCCAAGCCTTAAGGCAAATGGATTTGGAGACAGAAAGAATTATGACAAAAAGCTGGCAATAATTTATAGCCTGTTGCAAAAAGGTAAACTAGGACAAATGTCCATCTCAGGAGTTGGGGAGGGACTCACTGGGAAAGCAAATCAGATAGCAGCAGGAGTCAAAGCCAAAGAGCCTTCATCAGAGGAAAAACCAGATAGAGCATAGGGGGCACTCATAATAAGCCTTGTATATTTTGTAACTCAAGAAAAGGAAGACATAGGAGATGGAGCAGACACAAGAAGAGAAACAAAGATGCCAATAGCACTGAAAATGAGAAAACTCCTGCCTCAGTTTTCCATAGCCTCGTATCCCACTTCTAGTTCATCTGAGGACCAGCTGTAAATCTATTTCTGCCCTTGAACCATGCATTTGAATACGGCCCCACAGTAATTTCTCCATTGACTTAAGCTTTATATCAAAACTCTTTCAAAGTTACCCAATTTTTGAGAATTTTTTACTGGCTCTGTCACCCACACATAGTGTCCTGACTTTCTGATTTCTCTTTAGATTCCTAATTCCATCCCATTTCCCACACCATCGTCATTTTTTTTTTATTTCTCCTCAGTGGCCAATTTTCTTTCCCCTTCTAATGTCTGGAAATTTAGCAAATTCTATTGTTGACTTAATTTCTATTGATCCTTGGGGTTTAAGCTTTCTACTAAGCAGCTTTCCAAGTCATTTCCCAAACAAAAATAGTTTCTTCTCTAAAAGGACTAGTATCAATGACTAACATAAAAATTGTTTGGTGTGCATGTGTGTGTATGTATGTGTATATGTGTTTGTACACTTGAACAAAAAGAAACTGGTAATAATGCATATCAAAGTATTAATGGTTATATCTAAGAAGAAGTTGAGGGCAAATTCTACTTTTTCAGACACAAATATTTTGTTTAAAATATGAATTCTTCATGTAATAAAAATATTTTCAGACACAAATATTTTGTTTAAAATATGAACTCTTCATGTAATAAAAATTATTTTCCAAAATTATTTGCATAATTGTTATTCTTTATGCAGTGTGTAATAAATTTAACTTTTTTGTTGTAATAAAATATTATATAAATAGAAAGCATAAATACAGAAGAAGACACAGCTTCTGGCCAAAAAAGGGAAGAAAAATATACAATTATGACACTGATAAAAAAGATTTTTTATGTAGTAGTAAAAAACAGTTTTCGAGAAACAAAAAAGAAAACTAATAGAATAAAACAGAGAGTTCAGAATCAGACATGTGCACATAAGGAAACAGTCCATGATAAAGTTGTACCATGAATCAATAGAGAAACAGATTGTTTAATAGATGTCTTAGCCCATTTTTGCAGAATATCTGAGACCAGATAATTTACGATGAACAGAAATTTATTGGCTCACATTTCTGGAGGTTGTGAAATCCAACATCAAGTGCAGGCATCTGGCAAGGGTCTTCATGATATGTCATCCCATGGTAAAGGTAAAATGTCAAGAAAGAACAAGAGTAGGTGGCTCACACCTATAATCCCAGCACTTTGGGAGGCTGAGGCGGGCAGATCACCTGAGGTTGAGAGTTCAAGACCAGCCTGGCCAACCTGGTGAAACCCTGTCTCTACTAAAAATACAAAAATTAGCTGGGTGTGGTGACGCATGTCAGGCATCCCAGCTACTCCAGAGGCTGAGGCAGGAGAATCTCTTGAATGTGGGGAGGCAGAGGTTGCAGTGAGCTGAGATCATGCCTTTGCACTCCAGCCTGGGCAACAGAGTGAGAGTCCATCCAAAAAGGAAAGAAAGAGAGAGAAAGACAAGGAAAGAAAGAAAGAAAGAGAAAGAAAGAAAAAGAAAGAAAGAAAGAAAGAAAGAAAGAAAGAAAGAAAGAAGGAAGGAAAGAAAGAAAGAAAGAAAGAAAGAAAGAAAGAAAGAAAGAAAGAAAGAAAGAAAGAGTGGCCTAGACTTTTATATGGCCACCAATTCCACCTATGAGGGTAGAAACCTCATGGCCTAATCTCTCAAAACTTCCACCTCTCAAAACTAGTACAATGGCAATTAAATATCAACATGAGTTTTGGAGAGGACAAACTGAAACCAGAGCAGTAGATAATATTATGAAAATAATATTCTCTAACATATGGAGAAATATGTAACTGGAATTCTATATATTAACAAACAAAAATTATCTCTAGATAAAGACAAATTAAACTTTGAAAATAATTTTAAAATAAGAAAATTTATTTGTGTCATAAGACTTCTTAAACAAAACGTCAAGAGTACAATGTACAAGGGAAAATCAATTAACTGAATTATACATATTATAAAGGATTTCTGTTTAATAAAAACATGACAGACAAATTAATAGGTTGTCTTTGTGTGTGTTCTTGCCACAAAGCAGAATTTGTATACATGTAGTTTATTCTGTGAAGTGATTTAAAGGAATGAGTTCCTGGGAAGAGAAAAACAGGAAAGGAGGAAACATTCATACAGGCACATATTATCAGTCAGGTCACTGTCATGGCCTTCATCCTGTTGAGACCTTTTGAGGACCTGTGTAGAATGCATTTAAAATTATTTACCCAAGAAAGATGTGATGATTAAACTTCATGCCTCAATTTGACAGGATTACAAGGGGCCCAGATATTTTGCCAGACATTTTTCTAGATGTTTCTCTTCCAGTGTTGTTTCTTTTTTATGAGATTAACTTTAAATCTACAGATTAAATAAAGCAGTTTGCCCTCCATAATGTGTGTGGTCTCCACCCAATCACTTGAAGACCTTTATAGAACAAAAAGGCTGACGAGATTTCCCTGGAGTTAGAGGGAATTCCTGCTACCTGTTAGCCTTCAAACTGAGATGCTAGCTTTTTCTTCAAACTTGAACTAAAACATTGGCAGTTTCTGGGTCTCTAGACGACTGCTGACCTTTGGACTAGAACTGCACCATTGACTCTCCTGGTTCCTAGGCCTTTGCACTTGGATTGGAACTATACTATTGGTTCTCCTTGGTGTCCAGCTTACCAAATCACCCTGAATATTATGGGCCTTGTCAGTCTCTATAATTGTGTGAGCCAATTCCTTATAATGATATATATACTTAACAAAATATATAATGATATATATTTATAGATATATGCATCCTATACACATTCTGTATCCTATTGGTTCTGATTATCTGGTGAACACCAGCTAGTACAGATTTTTATGCCAAGAATTATTCTATAGGAACAGGATTTTAGGAATGAGTCTACTGAATTAGTTTTGGAACTTCTGGAATTGGCTTTTTAATGTGATTAGATTTATATATTATTTCCATCACATGATACGTGATTTGGCAAAAGAGACACATAAAATATTACCATTAGACACTCCTAATCAACTAGTATAAGCAAGTGTCTGAGCCACTGTGTATATGATACTTTCAAACATTTTTCTCAAACTAACTAGTATAATGAGATCAGCTGTTAGCTACTAAGGTCACTGGATAATGTGGTAAAATAAAAAGACGAGCTCAGAGATTTGAATTTCTCCTGTAGCAACAGAGCTGAGTTTAGTTAAAACCAAACTCAGAATCTCAGCCTGCAACTGGCTGAAGTACAACACAAGTAATCTCCCAGACTCACAAGGTGTCTGCTGTTAAACTGAGGGCAGTGATTGGCAAAGAATGGGATCCTGAAAGTTGGATGAGGTTCTGTGGGAAGACCCTGATGAAGCTGAAGGCATTGAGCCCCTAAATTGAGGAGTCTTCTTTGTCAATGGAAGCAGTCTCCCACCTTGCATGGAAGAGGCCTCTTCACCCCAGTGGAAGCAGCCTCTCTACCTCCAGTAGAAGCAGCCCTTTCACCCCTATCTGAGGAGATTAACCCTGCATTGCCTGGGAAAACTGTGACTTCTCCTGATGCAGTTGCCATGAAAGACAATGCTGAATCTCCTCAGGACCCACCGCCATCACCCTTCTAGCTGCTATACATCTAACACTTAGACATTTAACTAGACTCAAGTCCCACAGGCCCCTAAAGGTGAGATGCAAAGTATGACTCATAAGGAAGTACCCTATGCTCCAAAAGAACAGAGTTTTGTAATTTAAACAAAGAAGAATCTAGGGAATATTAGTGGAAATGAATACTGAGGGTGTGGAATAATGGTGGAAGGAATGTAAAGTTGAATCAAGCCAAATTTATTTGCTGACCAAGCAAAGATTTTGCATTTAATGTTACAGCTCAAGGAGTTAGAAAGGGCTCTAACATTTTATTTCGTTGGTTGGCTAATACAGGAAGCACAAGGTGGCCACCAGTGAGAGAGTCAGAAGTGCCAGACAAATCCACTCTTGGCTAGAGACAGAAGTGCCAGACAAATCCACATCTTTCACCACATCAGTGAGAAATAAATTTGTGAGGGGAGCCCCAGCAACCTCGAAGGGCTTTGTGATTACTATTTTTTGTAGGCCAGATCTTCCAATGGGAACTGTAGTTTGTAATGAATTGGGAAACTAAATGCTATGGATATAATTAGATCCTGGGGTGGGTCAATGGGAGTAACTTGATCCTTAGGTCAAGTAGCAGTACTCAGTTTCCAAAAGTGAAGCTATGGACTGAATGTTTTTGTCCCCCCCAGACATTCATATGTTGATCCCCTATCCCACAATTTGAGGGTATTTGGAGGTGGACTCTTTGGGAAATAATTAGGTTTTGATGACATCAGAAGGATAAAGTCCCTATGATTACATCAGTGTTCTCATAAGAAGAGAAAGAGACTTAACAGCGCTCTCTCTCAGGTACATGCACAGAGGAAAGGCCATGTGAGCATCCAATAAGAAAATGACCACCTAAAAGCAAGGAAAATGACCATCACTGAAAGCCAAATATGCCAGCACCTGATCTTGGACTTCCCAGCCTCCACAACTATGATAAATAAATGTCTGATGTTTAAGCCATCTAGTCTACAGTATTTTGTTATAGCAGCCCCAACTGATCAAGACAGACAAGGTGGGTGTGGTTATTATATTAGAGGTCAGTAGAGCCAAAGTATCAATCAGAATACTTACTCATGCAGACCTGTGGCATTGGCTAGTTGCTTATGGTGTTCCTCGACCTGAAATAGATAAGAATCCTGCTAAACTCTTCATTTGATCTGTAAAAGTGAAAAAGTTTTAGGTCAAGTGAACAAAAGTCTAATCTGAATCATAAAAACAGTCATGGCCTCTCAATTAATTCCCAGACTTGAGCCAGTTTGTAGACCCAGAACTCTTTGAATGAAGGGGTGGTCAGGTCCTTTGAGGAAAGACCCTGGACACCGCCAAAAAATTATACTGTTAATCTTTCCCTTGGCCATCCTCAAAGGTATCTATCTTTGATAGATAGATACCTTGATAAAAAAGGCCTTTTATCAAGGTCGCTGTGCACTAGGGAAAAGAAAATAATCAGACTTTTCATTGATTCTGAATTGACACTTATTTCAGGAAACCTAAACATCACTGTTGTCCATAAGTCAGAGTAGCAGCTTATAGAGGTCAGAGTCAATGGAGTTTTAGCTCAGTGGGCCCAGTGGGTTTCTCGAACTCATCCTGTGGTTATTTACTCAGTCTGGACTGCGTAATTGGAATATATATACACAACAGTTGGCAGGACTCCCACATTGGTTCCCTAACCTGTTGAGTAAGGGCATTCTGGTGGGAAAGATCAAATGGAGGCTGCTAGAACTGTCTCTACCTTGGCAAATAGGAATAAAAAAAAATAGTGCATTCCTGGAGGGATTGTAGAGATTAATGCCATCATCCAGCACTTGAAAGGTGCAGAGCTGATAATTCCCACCACATTCCCATTTAACTCATCAATTTGGTCTGTGCAGAAGACAGATTGATCTTGGAGAATGACAGTGGATTTTCATAAGCTTAACCAGGTGGCGACTCTAATTGTAGCTGCTGTACCAGATGTGATTTCACTGCTTGAACAAATTAACACATCCCGTTACCTGGTAGGCAGCTATTGATCAGGCAAGTGCATTTTTCTTCATATCTGTTAAGAAAGATCACCAAAAACAGTTTGCTTTCAGCTGGCAAGGCCAGAAATACACATTTGCTCTCCAAACTTAGTGATATATCAACTATCCAGCCTTATGTCGAAATTTAGGTTACAGAGATCTTAATAATCTCTCCTTCCATAAGATATTACACTTGTCCATTATATTTACGACATTATGCTGATTTGACCTAGTGAGTAAGAAGCAGCAAATGCTCTGGACTTATTGGCAAGACACTTGTGTGTGTCGGAAGGTGGGAAATAAATCCAACAAAAATTCAGAGGCCTTCTACCTCAGTGAAATTTCTAGAGGTCCAGTGATACAAGGCGTGTTGAGACATACCTTTTAAGGTGAGGGATAAACTATTGCATCTGGTCCTTCCTACAACCAAAATAATCAAAATACATAATGGGCTTCTTTGGATTTTGGAGAAGATATATTATTAATATGGGTGTGTTACTCCTGCCTATTTGCCAAGTGACTCAAAAGTGCTAGCGTTTGAGGCCCAAAACAAAGTGAAGGTTCTTTAATATGTCCAGGCTGCTGTGCAAACTGCTTTGCCACTTGAGCCATAATATCCAGAAGATACAATGGTATTTGAATTATTAGTGGCAGATAGAAACGCTATTTGGAGTCTTTGGTGGGTCCCTGCAGGTAAATCACAGCTCAGGCTCATGGAATTTTTGGAGCAGAGTCCTGGCATCCTTTGTGGATAACTACTCTGTCTTTGAAAAACAGCTCTTAGCCTGCTACTGGGCCTTGGTACAGACCAAATGCTTAACTATGGGCCATGAATTAACATATAACCTGAGCTGTCCATTATGATCACCACCAAAAAGTGGACAGCTGCAGCATCCCTAAAGGTTACTGGTGAAGGGAAATCTGGGACATCCATAAAGCTGAGTAGTGAATGGAAATCTTCCCAGTGAACAGAATGCTGATCATCGCACCTGGTTGTTCACTTTGCTTGAAAGGAGAAATAGCCAGACAGGCAATTATATATAGACTTATGGGCTGTGGCCAATGTTCTTATTGGAACATTGAAACTTGGAAGAAACATAATTGGAAAATTGGTGCCAAGAAAATTTGGGGCAAGATATATGGATAGACCTTTCTGAATGGGCAAAAGAAATGTGAAGATATTTGTGTCTTAAGTGAATGCTCACCAAAACATGAGCTCACTAGAAGGAGATTTTAATAATCAACAGTATAAGTTAACCTGTTCTTTAGATACTAGTCAGCCTCTTCCCCAACAACCCCTATCATTTCCCAATGGGTTCATGAACAAAGTACACATGATGGCAGGGAGAAAGATCATATATGGGCCCAGCAACATGGACTTCCACTTACCAAGGCTTACCTGGCTTATGGTCACTGCTAAGTACTTAAATTACCAGCAGCTGAGACAATGAGTACACAGTATAATACCGTTCCCCAGGGTGATCATGTAGCTATGAAGCTTTCTTATCTACTATCATGGTATTCCATGTAGCATTGCTTCTGGTCAAGAAACTCACTTCATAGCAAAAGCAGTTTGGCAATGAGCTCATGCTCATGGAATTCACTGGTCTCACCATGTCTCCCACCATCATAAAGCAGCTGAATTGATAGAAAAGTGGAATGGTCTTTCGATGACTCATTAGCAGCCCCAGTTAGGTGGCAATATATTGCAGGCCTGGTACAAGGTTCTCCAGGAGACTATATATGCTCAGAATCAGTATCCACTATATGGTGTTGTTTATCCCATAGCCAGGATTCTTGGAGTCCAGGAATCAAGGGGTGGAAATGGGAGTGGCACACCTCAGTATTATCCTTATTGATGCAATAGCAAACCTTTGTTCTATCCCTTTAACTGTATATTGTGCTGACCTAGAGACCTTAGTTCCAAAGGGAGGAATGCTTCTACTAGAAAAAGCAATATTTCCATTAAACTGGAAGTTAAAATTGCCAACTGGCCACTTGGGGCTTCTCAGGCCTTTGAAACAAGAGGCAAAGCAGAAAATTACTGTACTGGCTGGGGAGATTGATCTTGACTACCAAGAGGAAATTGGACTACTGCTTCGCAATAGAGATAAGAACAAGTATGTCAGGAATACAGGAGATCTCTTATGGTATCTCTTTGAATTATCATGCCCTATGATTAAGCTCAATGGAAATCTGCAATAACCCAATGCAGGTAGGACTACTAATGGCCCAGACTCTAGACTCTTTTTTTTTTTTGAGACGGAGTCTCGCTCTGTAGCTCAGGCTGGAGTGCAGTGGCGTGATCTCGGCTCACTGCAAACTCCTCCTCCCAGGTTCACCCATTCTCCTGCCTCAGCCTCCTGAGTAGCTGGGACTACAGGCACCCACCACCACGCCCAGCTAATTTTTTGTATTTTTAGTAGAAATGGGGTTTCACCGTATTAGCCAGGATGGTCTCGATCTCCTGACCTTGTGATCCACCCGCCTCAGCCTCTCAAAGTGCCGGGATTACAGGCATGAGCCACTGCGCCTGGCCTAATGGCCCAGACTCTTTAGGAATAAAAGTTTGGGCCACTTTACAAGGCAAAAGACCACACTTGGCTGAAATGCTCTCTGAGGTAAAGGGAATAGAGAATAGGTCATGGAAGAAGATGGCCAGCCAAGTTGACAAGGGGTGGCCTTGTGTGAGTTAATTTTATGTGTCAATTTGGCAGAGCAGTGGGGTGTTCAGATATTTGGTCAAACATTATTCTGAGTGTTTCTGTGAAGGTGTTTTTGGGTAAGATTAACATTTAAGTTGACAAACTGGGTAAAGCAGATTGCCCTTCATAATTTGAGGACACCTCATCCAATTATTTGAAGGCCTGAATACAACAAAAACGCTGATTCACCTCTGAGTTGAGAGCATTCTTCCCACATGACAGCCTTTGAGCTGAGACATTGGCTTTTTTCTGCCTTGGTACTGGAGCTACACTATCAGCTCTCCTAGGTCTCCAGCCTGATGACTCACCCCATGGATCTTCCGACTTACCAGCCTACATAATTTCAAGAGCTAATTCTCTGGAGAACACAGACTAGTACAGCAAAGGAAAAAGATGCCTTTATCCTCCATCTCTGGTTCCCCATTGGTCAAGATTTGTCCATGAAATGTTAACTCACTCACACATTCAAGTTCACACATGCATGTGCCCAGTGGATGCCCACAACCACGCCACACAAGTAATTGAAAAATCCTCAAAGCAGAAAGTGAAAAATATAGAGTGAAGTTGAGGTAAGATTATTTGAGACAGAATTGAATAAACTTGCATGGCTGGTATAAAAGGAAGCCTGCATATACAAACATGGCATGTATAAAAGCTAGGCTGAGCAGGTGTGAGGCAGGGCCCATGCACTTCATGTGCTACTCAGATTAACTCATGTGCTCCATTAAGTCCAATGCATTACAGAATCCTTCAAGCAGGTCCCTGCCAAATTTTCTACAAAAGACTTAACATAGAAAGAAGAAAGCTACCATTCCTGCTATGGATTCTGGTCATTACATCATAATTATCAGTCATCTTCCTGCCCACCACCCATGCTAAATGAAGTCGAGGCTAAGGCTGCTGCAACTGACCATTTACAGTTCTCCCTGAGTGTGGAAGTACCAAGATATCTATAAGTGAATCTTCTGGGTTCCACACATACTTCTCCCTGTCTGCAACCAAAGTGTTCTTTGGTTCTTCATAGTGTTGAGCATAAATTACTCCAACAATACCGTGACTGCTTTCTTTGCCTGGGGTCAACAGATATTCCTCTATGTAACATAATCTTCCACTTTCTCCACTCTTACATTTGTCCACTGGTGCTGACAGCATATGTTACTTGGATCTAGCTATTATTTGCAAATGTATGTCATTTCCTCATGGAGAATGTATTGTACTTTTCCCCTCAGGCTATGCTACAATTTGATCCTTGTCAGTGGTCTGGAGGCGATGAAACAAAACAAAATCTTGAAAAGAAGAAGCATTACTTTGCAAGAAACTTCCCGCAGGTGAGGTCTCTAACAGACCTCCAAGTGATGGGAGGTTATAGAGAAGAAGCTGCTTCTACCATCCTCAGTGGTTCAGGAGCATCTGGGAGCTGATAATTCTCTGACTTGTCCACCCAAATGTTCACCAATGTTCCCATTTTGGGTTAGATGGTCTCACTCAGTTTTTATCAGGGCCCTGAATTTAACCCAGAAAACCTGTTATATCTCTGCATGGCACCTCTACTACTACTACTACTACTACTACTACTACTACTACTACTACGACTACGACTACTACTACTACTACTACTACCACTACTTCAGTTCTACTACTACTACTATCACTATAGTGATAACCAGATGGGAGAAGAATTAATATCTTGCAAATGATTGATATCAGAACAATTAAGGAACTCCTGTAACTCAACAGCAACAACAACAAAGAAAGAACTCCCATGGAATATTGGACAAAAGTTATGAAAAATTCATTTGCAGAAAGATAAAAAGCATTTGAGGAATGATTCAAAGCATTACAGAGAAAAGATAAACACTAAGACACAATAAAGTATCACTTAATACCTAGGACTGGTAAAAACGAAAATGCTGAATTTGATGAGGGATGTTGGTGAAGTGAGAACGGAGTAACCACCATGCTCCGCTGGTGAGCATGTAGCCTGTTGCGGTCCCTGTGAAGAGTAGCTGACACTACTGAGATGAGTGTCTGTATACCCGGGAACTGGTAAGTGCACTCCTGAATTTATATTCCAAGGAATTTTCAGACTAAATCAAAGAGAAAATGCCAGCAAGGTTCTCTGCAGTTTATTTGTTATTTCCAGCAGTGGGAAAACAAACAGGTAAAGTGTGATTAACACCCTATGCAGTATTATGTAGCAGTAGGAAGCAACAGATGAGGTGTACATAAAGTGACATAGAGTATAAAAACAGAGTACTTGGTCACAAAATACAGAAAATGAGCACAATCCCATTTAGATACATTAATGTACATGTACACAAACAATATACATTTTTGGAAGAACACAAAAATAAACACATATAAAATATATAAGAATGACTGCTGAGGAAGAGAATGGAAATTGAGTATAGGAACAACAGAACAAGTAATTAAATAATAGAAGTGCATTGCATGTATCGGTAATGGTGACAATATGCCACGAGTTAAGGGGTATTACTTACTCAACCTACTGAAAATGAGCCCCAAGAATAAATTTTAAAGTTTTAAATTATAAACAGAAATGAATAAGTAAAGTCAGAAAAAGAACATTTTTTGTGACAAAAACTCTTCAACATAGAAGTTTCAGTAAATGTGATGGAGTCTGAAAAATGATCAAAAGTGTTAAAAGATAATGAACACCAGTAAAATGGAGATAATGAACACTGATCATTCAGTATCAAAGTTTGCCGGTGAAAAGATGGAACAATTTTAAGATGGTTGATCAAAGAAAATATTTCAAAGGAAAATATTTGCTTTAAATCTTATTTTCTACTTTTTTTGAAGTAGATTGGAGGGCAGAAAACATACAACCAAAGGAGAATAAAAAACTGAATGTGGTTGGAATTGGTAAGTGTGAATGAAAATTTCTTGGAACTTATTCTTACTTTGTCCATCTTCCATATTAAGATGTCTCCGCCCCAGCACTCCACTGAGGCTACTCCTCTTTGGGCAGGAACCCTTGCACAGAATTCCCCTCCCGTTGACTTACCAGTCAAATCTATGGCTGAGCTGAAGCTTACTGACTTGTTCATATTTGAAGATATAAATTGAGTTTTAATTACTATTCAGCTAATATGTTCTTTTTAAAAAATAGTATTTGTATTTTGAAGAGAGGTAGAAAAGTCCTGCTCTGAAAAAAAATGATTCTCTAATGGGAATTTAAGGCCTTCGGGAAAGCAGGCCAGTATGAAGGGAACATGTTTTATTAGAAGGCAGAGAGTGAAGGAGGACTTCCAAAAATTTCATAACATATGAGATGGGCAACTTCTTATTCTACAAGGTTCAGAGACCTCATCTATTTCACCCCTTTACAGTTACCAATTTCATGTCATCTATTTTCTGTGTCCTATTGTCTGGTTGTATCAGGAATTGGGTAGGCACAAATGAAAGAATATGTAGTATTAGAAGTCAACCTAAATATCTCAAGTCAATAGAAATAGCATTTAGAGATAAAAGTCCTGTTTTTGTATTTAAGTTAAACTATGTATAAAATATTTTATGCCCTCTTATGTAGAAAAAGAAATTCCAATCTTTTGCTACATTTCTCACGAAGTTTGATATAAAAGAAGGAAGAAGATTAAAAATAATGGTAGTTGATCTGTTTTCTGATTTTACGGCATTTTGTGTGCTTTACAATGTCTCAAGCTTCCTTTGAATTAATATAGAATATGCAAATGAGAATTTAAAACTATGTGAAATTCAGAGTACAGTCACACAGTTGCATAAAAATCCCAATTAAATATAATTAGTATCTGCTTTGGTATATCAAGCAATACCAGAAAACAATATATTTTGAATTCTTACATATTTTATTACTTAAATATTTATTTTCAAATAAAGAACAATGAGCATTTTTAATCCAGAATAACTTAGTCCATGGAAACCATTGGACTGGAGGTTTATATTTCATGTTCTATCTTAATATTTTATTCTATTGCCTTGATTTTTTTTTTGAAGTTGTTGTTTGTGAAAATATCTGGCTATGACTGCACACACGAAAAGTTTGTCACAGCTTTTCCTCAATCCTCAACTCTTCTCCCTCAAATAAAACACAAGGAGAGAGAAAACTGCTCAATTTGGTTATCTGGGCTCTCACAACACCACATATATGGTGTTAGTCCCTTAAACCCAGCAAACTGTTGATGCATAAAAAACAATATTCTCCAAGTGCCGAGGGTCAAGTAGTGCAAAGATACTTAAAATGATACAGAAGGCCCATGTCTCTGCTACCAAAAGAAAAATTACTGAACTGCTGTTTGCAATGCTCTGTTTTTGTATGTAACTTTTCTTGGCAACAGATGCAATATTTATAGTAAAGTCTATCACCGTTTATTAATGTTATATATTAGAGTTATTTGCTACTCTAAAAATGATATGCTAAAATATGCCAAAGCATTTTCAAATAAAACAAGAAAAATGAACTGATGATTTCTTAATTGCATTTCATTGTTTCATAATAGAACGTGATAAACCTTGAATAAAACAATGTAAACATATCGATTCCATTTAGCATAATTGTGCTAAAACCATTTATAATGAAGTCTCCAGAGAGTTCTTTCAACTTCATTTTTTGGAAAATTGTGAGATTTCTTTTCTCTTTCTTTCCTTCCTTCTGTCATTTTTAAAAATAGTTACTTTCCAGTAATTCATAGACAAGCAGAACAAGAGCACAGAAAAAACCTGAATGTGCATATGTCCATAGTAATGATAAACAACTTGTTGATTGGGATCTTACAATTAAATGTGATTTTGAAAAACATATTACAGGTATAGCTTATCTTGTATGGTAAATTTGATGCAAGACAAAATTAGTTAGAGGACTAGTATCAAAGTTTTAATAACAGATTGTTAAAATAGGTGCATTATTAAATGTATACCAATGATTCTGCTTGCCAAAAGAAGCAATTCCACCTCGTTTTATATACTATATTTTTAATGATTGCATCATAATCCTCAGCTTTGAGGAGCTGATATATGTGAGAACACCCAACAACTCTGTAGCTGAGTTAAATATAGGACCTGTGGGTTTTATCTGTGTTAAAGACACATGGAGCGAGAGATGCACATTTACATAAAATGTATCTTTTAAAGGCCATACATTTTGTGCACACCTGTTTGTGTTCCTGATAGTTCTGAGACTCTTCAGCAGGTGCACTTCATCGTTAATGAGAACGACCGGTTTATTTTAATACTAAGAAGAAGAGAGTAGAAACAGTGAGGAGAGGGCAAAAGAGGAAATGGGCTTAATTGCTTATGAAAATGCCATATTTAAGAAATCAGTATCTCCTATAAGTAGTGAGAAAGTGGACTGCTTAATTAACAGGATGGCTAGACAAGAGTAGCCGCTTGGAAAACAATAAAAGTGAATTGACTCTTTACATCATATATCAGGATACATTCCAAAAGGATCTGAGAGTTGAGTGTTAAAAAATAAAATAAAATAAAACAAGTGCTAAAAGAAAATATGGATTGATTGCCCTATAATTTGTGTCTGGGAAAAACTTTCCTAACTGTAATTTTAAATACAGAGGAAAAATGACAGATCTTATTAAATTTTTAAGAATGTTTTACAAGGAAAAAATATCATAAGCAAAAAAGAACAACTGGGGAAATTGTTTGCAATTATATTACAGGCAAAGGGCTAATATCTTTAATATATAATGAACTTATAATAACAGAGAAGAAACACACCAACAATCAACCCTAAATGTTCTGTGGCTATGAAAAATGTTCAAATTTTCTTATAGTAAGAGAATATAGTGTAAGACCATTTCTCACCTATCAGAATGGACATAATACAAAAGTTTGATGATATTACCTGTAAGTGAGCCTGTTGGGAAACAGATACTCTAATATATTGCAGGTAAGAATGCAAACTATAATAACTTCTATGGATAGAAACTGGTAATATTTAATTCAATTTCATATATATTTACCTTTTGACCTAGCAATTTCATTTCTAGGAAACTATCCCAAAATATGCTGATAAATATGCAAATGGTGATTTATTAAAACACTTTTTGCAATAGCAAAAAATTTTAAAAAATGTCCGTCACATGGGGAACTGCTTGAATAAACCATGTATATCAACACAATGGAGGAATTAAAAACAGTGAAAACTAATGAGGACTATTCTCCATATACTATTATGGAGAAATGTCAGGTGAAAAAATATCATGGGATTAAACAATGTGTATGGTGTGCCACTGTTTATCTAAGAAAGGGAATATATGAATATGTACATATTTAAATTCTATCATAATATTTACATTACAATATCATGGAAATATAACATTTACATTATATAATAATAAAATATATATACTAAAAAAATAAGCATCAAACTAAATATATAAAATTTCTCTAGAAGAGGAAGGGACAGATAGAGAGGGCAGGTTCTGAAACAGTGAACAATATAGTATCAATGTATGCTCTTAGACCCTTGTCCTTAACTACAATTTCTGACTAAATACCAAAAAGCAATTTACTATCAAAGCCTATTCAGATTATCTCCAATGGACTCAGGAAAAATATTAAATGGCTATTACTGGCCAAATGATATTCAATGGATATCATTATTCGTAATATATTCATATTCATAAATATAATGTCTGCCATTAATTTAAACACATGAAATATGTTTACATCCACCACTTTGTGTTGATTTAAAGAAGGAAGGAAGGAAGGAAGGAAGGGAGGGAAATGGGGGAAAAAACTCTTACTGTACTTTGGAAGACACTAATGAACCAATTCACTAATTCACTTCTCTTTCCTTTCTTTCTTTCTTCCTCTCTCTCTTTCTTTCCTTCCTTCCTTCCTTCTTTTCTTTTCTTTCTTTCTTTCTTTCCTCCCTTCCTTCCTTCTTTCCTTCCTTCCTTCTTTCTTTCTTTCTTTCTTTCCTTCCTTCCTTCCTTCCTTCTTTTCTTTTTTTTCTTTCTTTCTTTCCTTCCTTCCTTCTTTCTTTCTTTCTTTCCTTCCTTCCTTCCTTCCTTCCTTCCTTCCTTCCTTCTTTTCTTTTCTTTCTTTCTTTCTTTCCTTCCTTCCTTCTTTCTTTCTTTCTTTCTTTCTTTCTTTCTTTCTTTCTTTCTTTCTTTCTGTCTTTCTCTCTCTCTCTCTCTCTCTCTTTCTCCCTCCCTCTGTTACCCAGGCTGGAGTGCAGTGGCGCCATCTCGGCTCACTGTAACTTCTGCCTCCCAGGTTCAAGCTATTCTTCTGCCTCAGCCTCCCGAGTAGCTGAGATTACAGGCGCCTGCCACCACACCCAGCTAATTTTGGTATTTTTGGTAGAAATAGAGTTTCACGATGTTGGCCAGGCTGGTCTCAAACTCCTGACCTCAGGTGATAAACCCAACTCAGCCTCCCAAAGTGCTGGGATTATAGGCGTGAGCCACTGTGCCCAGCCTCAATTCCTTTTTTAAAGCTACTAAATAAGGGAAGGGATGAAGGAATTATCCTTCTTTATTTTCACCTAAGAAAGATATATTTGTTAAATTGCACCCTTGAAATTTTGGTTAAAACTCTACAGCTCTAAAAAAAAAAAGCTGAGAATTAATGACTTAAGCATGCCACTAAAGTTAGAAAAACAAAAATTACTGGTTCTAAATCCTTGCGGAATCACCACACTGTCTTCCACAATGGTTGAACTAATTTACACTCCCACCAATAGTGTAAAAGTGTTCCTATTTCTCCACATCCTCTCCTGCATCTGTTGTTTCCTGCCTTTTTAATGATTGCCATTCTAACTGGTATGAGGTGGCATCTCATTGTGGTTTTGATTTGCATTTCTCTAATGACCAGTGCTGATGAGCTTTTTTTCATATGTTTGTTGGCTTCATGAATGTCTTCTTTTGCGACGTGTTTGTTCATATCCTCCGCCTACTTTTTGATAGGGTGTTTGTTTTTTTCTTTAAATTTGTTTAAGTTCTTTGTAGATTCTGGATATTAGCCCTTTGTCAGATAGATATATTGCAAAATTTTCTCCCATTCTGTAGGTTGCCTGTTCACTCTGATGATAGTTTCTTACGCTGTGCAGAAGCCCTTTAGTTTAATTAGATCCCATTTGTCAAGTTTGGCTTTTGTTGCCATTGCTTTTTGTGTTTTAGTCCATTACTGGGTATATATCCAAAGGATTATAAATCATTCTACTATAAGTACACATGCACACATAGGTTTATTGCAGCACTGTTCACAATAGCAAGGGCATTTAGAACCAACCCAAATGCCCATCGATGATAGACTGGATAAAGAAAATGTGGTACATATACACCATGGAATACTATGCAGCCATAAAAAAGAATGAGCTTAGATCCTTTGCGGGGACATGGATGAAGCTGGAAACCATCATTCTCAGCAAGCTGATACAGGAACAGAAAACCAAACACCACATGTTCTCACTCCTAAGTGGGAGTTGAACAATGAGAACACATGGACACAGGGAGGGAAACATCACACACCGGGGCCTGTCAGGGGGTGGGGGCTAGCGGAGGGATAGCATTAGGAGAAATACCTAATACAGATGACAGATTGATGGGTGCAACAAACCACCATGGCGCATGTATACCTATGTAACAAGCCTGCACGTTCTGCACATGTATCCCAGAACTTAAAGTATAATATACAAAAAAAAGAAAAAGAAAAAGAAAAATTAAATGCATGGAGAGTTGAAGGAGATAATAAATCTAAAACCCAAAACCTCCAAAAAATTAAAAAAAAAATAAAAAAAAACCAAGATACATTAGAGATGATCTACACTGCAGGGACAAAACTTTTCAGTAATAAAAATAAAATGAAAGGACTAATAATAATGGCCAGAAAAGACAGACAGGCAGTAAATATTTTATTTCGATGATGTTATACATATATATAAAATCAGGCCAGTAGAAAAATAGTGAAAATAAATATTATGGCATAAAAAAGGAAAAAAGTAGTGAAGTAATGCTTTTGAATTACATTGATATATTTTATTGAAAAAAGTGAAAAACTTGTACTTATGGATTTTGCTGCAGTAATGAAAAACATTACAGTTAATAACAAGGGGCAATTAAAATTTAAAAGATGACATTTAAAAAGGAGAATAAATTTTTACTTTAGAGGTATTATCAAATTCCATGTAACATTTCAGGTTTAAATGAAAATTTTTCACTTCACAAAAGTAATCTTACACCTAGCACTTCACACTTTATTTCACTGTTTAAAACTTTAAACAAAATAAGAACTCCAAGTGTAACCTAGAATGACAGAAATGAAATAACTTGAGCTCTATGTCTTATCATTATTTATCTTGAACCTGCTGTATAACAGGAATATGTAAACCATTGCACTTGGGAGCACAAACTGTCTGAAATAAGATGTAATAATTCTAAACTCTTAGGAATCTACTCTCCAAATGGAGTCATTTAACTAAATCTACATGTGTCACAAGTAGACTGTACAGAGTTACTCCATTACCTTCCAGGCCAAATACAATGTTGAATAATGCAAATAGTAAGCACATAGTAATTTGAAATTTTCTGTGTTTTTGAAATTCAACGGTAACCACAGCAATCATTTAGATGGTAGGACAACAAAGCAATTTTTAATAGAGGAGTATTTTATCACTGATTTTGTTTAGGATTGCCAGTCCATGATGATAATAAAAAACACACCAACTTTTAGTCATTTTTATCGTAGTGTTTTCTCCTCTACACACCATGCTTTTTCTTGTATCCAGGCGAGACCACTCCCACCACCCCATTTACTGTATGCTGCTGCCGGAAATAATAATACTTTACCAACTAGTAAAATGGAAAAATAAATTTCACAAAGTGAAGGCACAAATAAATAATATTGGGAATAAAAAAGATAGATACAACTATATATATCTCATAGCAGTTAAAAAGATAGCAATACTCTGAACTGCATGACAATAAATTTGAAAATTTAAATGAAATGAAAAATATCCCAGTAAAATACAGCTTCTGAAAACTAAGAAAGAAAAAGAATGCTTTAATAGGAAGTTAAATTAAATGCTAATTTTTTCACACTAATCATTCAGGGTTAATGACAATTTATGCCAAATCTTCAGAGTACTAGTCACTCCAGTCTTCAGCTAACTTTTTCAGGAGACTCAAAAGGAGGTGAAACCTCCCAGGTCATTCCCTGGGATCGGTATAACTTTGAAACCAAAATCATCACTATAAGAAAAAGAAAAGGATTGTATTATTTGTGAATATAAATGCAAAATACTAACAAACTGAATATAGAGGTGTATAAGAAAATGTATCATGAACAAGTAGAATTTATCCCAATATAAGAATTATTTGGCCATAAGGAAAATATCCCTACTATCATATGCAAAAATGTTTTAATAAAATTCAACATGCATTTATGATTTTTAAAAATACGCTTAGCAAACTAAAAATAAGAGATAACTTCCTTAAAAGGTACTACTATGGTTTGAATATTTATCCCCTCCAAAACTCATGTTGAAATTTAATCCCCAATGTGACAGTATTGAGAGGTGGGGCCTTTAACAGATGACTGGCTCTTCTTTTTAATTCTTAATTTTTGTGGGTACATAGCCAGTGTACATATTAGATCATGAGGGCAAAGCCCTCATGAATGGATTAATCCATTTATTGATTATTAATGGGTTAATCAATTAATAGGTTATCATGGGAGTGGCACTGGTGACTTTATAAGAAGAGCAGATACCTGAGCTAGCACACACAGCTCCTTCACCATGTGATGCCCTGCACTACCTCAGGACTTTACAGAGTCCCATCAGCAAGAAGGCCTTCACCAGAGGTGGACCCTTGATGTTGGACTTCTCGGTCCCTGTAACTGTAAAACATACATTACTTTATAAAATAAATTACCCAGTTTCTGGTATTCTGTTGTAAGCAAGAGAGAACAGAATAAAACAGCTCCCCATAAAAAGCCTATAGAAAATGTCATTTTTAAATATGGAAACTTTGAAAACATACCTTTAAAAATTAGACACAAGTCAAAAGTGCATGCTATAAGCACACTAATAGATCTTAATAGTAAAGTAATCAGATAAGAAATGAAGCTAAGTACCTGAGAATGGGGGAGGTAGAAACAAAACTGTCATTATTGGCAGATGGTATGATTGTCTACATTGAAACCCCCTAAAAAATAACTATGAACAGATTATTAAAAAATAAGTTTAGCAAAGTGAAAAGACACAAGGTAAATATTCCAAAATCAATTCAAATGTTTTGCATCAGTAACAAAATAATGATAATTAGCTATCATTTACAATAACAAAAATGACATATTAATGAGGACAAAATGACAAAACATATTTAAATCATTTGTGGAGAAAATTATATAATTTATTGAAAGATCTTAATGAAGACCTAATAAATGGAGAGATATACTATGTTTATGGATAGAAAAACTTAATATCATAAAGATACAGATTTTCCATATATATATATTCAATGTGATTCATATAAAAATCCCAACAATATTATTTAAAGAAGCTTCACAAGATGATTTAAAATTTGTTGGAAAAGCAAAGCATCAAGTATAGCCAAAATATTCCTAAACAGGATTAATGTGGAAAATTAACCCACCAAGATTTCAAGAATTATCATAAATTTCAAGCATTTAGGATAGTTTGATGTTTAAATAATGATTAAAAAAAGAGATCAGTGGGGCTAAATAGCCAATGTATAGATACATGCTTACACATGGAACTTTAATAGATGATAAATGTGTTATTACAGACCATTGTGAATACAGGATAATGCCCTAAAAGGTGCTCAATTAGTTATTTATGTGGGAGAAAAAAATTGAATCCAACCTCACACTACACACACACAAAAACAATTCCAAGTGGAACAAGAATTTCAATATGAAAAGTGTAACTTTAACATTTTTAGATTTAAAATATAGGGAAACAGCTTTATAACTTCAGAATAGGGATAAAAATGAAAACTAGAAAATCCCTAACCATGAAGAATAATACTGATATTTATGACTACATTGAAAGTTTCAACTTCACATCCCTCGTAAGTTGGATTCCTAGGTATTTTATACTCTTTGAAGCAATTGTGAATGAGAGTTCAAGGAGAACTACAAACCACTGCTCAAGTAAAAGAGGATACAAACAAATGGAAGAACATTCCATGCTCATGGGTAGGAAGAATCAATATCATGAAAATGGCCATACTGCCCAAGGTAATTTACAGATTCAATGCCATCCCCATCAAGCTACCAATGATTTTCGTCACAGAATTGGAAAAAACTACTTTAAAGTTCATATGGAACCAAAAAAGAGCCCGCATAGCCAAGTCAATCCTAAGTCAAAAGAACAAAGCTGGAGGCATCATGCTACCTGACTTCAAACTATACTACAAGGCTACAGTAACGAAAACAGCATGGTACTGGTACCAAAACAGAGATATAGACCAATGGAACAGAACAGAGGCCTCAGAAATAATGCCACATATCTACAACTATCTGATCTTTGACAAACCTTACAAAAACAAGAAATGCGGAAAGGATTCCCTATGTAATAAATGTTGCTGGGAAAACTGGCTAGCCATATGCAGAAAGCTGAAACTGGATCCCTTCCTTACACCTTATACAAAAATTAATTCAAGATGGATTAAAGACTTAAATGTTAGACCTAAAACCATAAAAACCCTAGAAGAAAACCTAGGCAATACCATTCAGGACATACGCATGGGCAAGGACTTCATGTCTAAAACACCAAAAGCAATGGCAACAAAAGCCAAAATTGACAAATGGGATCTAATTAAACTAAAGAGCTTCTGCACAGCAAAAGAGACTACCATCAGAGTGAACAGGCAACCTACAGAATGGGAGAAAATTTTTGCGATCTACTCATCTGACAAAGGGCTAATATCCAGAATCTACAATGAACTCAAACAAATTTACAAGAAAAAAACAAACAACCCCATCAAAAAGTGGGCAAAGGATATTAACAGACACTTCTCAAAAGAAGACACTTATGCAGCCAAAAAGCACATGAAAAAATGCTCATCATCACTGGCCATCAGAGAAATGCAAATCAAAACCACAATGACATACCATCTCACACCAGTTAGAATGGCAATCATTAAAAAGTCAGGAAACAACAGGTGCTGGAGAGGATGTGGAGAAATAGGAACACTTTTACACTATTGGTGGGACTGTAAACTAGTTCAACCATTGTGGAAATCAGTGTGGCCATTCCTCAGGGATCTAGAACTAGAAATACCATTTGGCCCAGTCATCCCGTTACTGGGTATATACCCAAAGGACTATAAATCATGCTGCTATAAAGACACATGCACACGTATGTTTATTGCGGCACTATTCACAATAGCAAAGACTTGGAACCAACCAAAATGTCCAACAGTGATAGACTGGATTAAGAAAATTTGGCACATATACACCATGGAATACTATGCAGCCGTAAAAAATGATGAGTTCATGTCCTTTGTAGGGACATGGATGAAGCTGGAAACCATCATTCTCAGGAAACTATCGCAAGGACAAAAAACCAAACATCGCATATTCTCACTCATAGGTGGGAATTGAACAAGGAGAACACATGGACACAGGAAGGGGAACATCACACACCGGGGACAGTTGTGGGGGGAGGGGGGAGTGATCACATTAGGAGATATACCTAATGCTAAATGACGAGTTAATGGGTGCAGCACGCCAACATGGCACATGTATACATATGTAACAAAACTGCACTTTGTGCACATGTACCCTAAAACTTAAAGTATAATAAAAAAAGAAAGTTTAAACTTATGTTCATCAAAAGCCATTCCTAAAGGAGTTGTAAGATTAGCCACGAAATGGGAGACAATAATTTCAACACATGTAATTGACAAAAAGTAGTATCTAAAATACATACCAGATTTTTGATTCCTCTAAAACAAAAACAAAAGTAGGAAAGATATATGAACAGGAATTTCAGAGGATTTGAAATATGTATGGCAATAACCCATGGAAAATGAAATGCAATGTCATTATTAATCAGTGCCATGTCAATTAAGTCAAAAATGAGATACTCTTCATACCTACTTTCTTAAAAAAAGAGCAATTCTGGTAGACCCAAAAATTGAAGATGTTGTTAATAAGTGGTGATGCTTACATGCTGTTAGGATGGCAAACTACTTTGGATACAATTTTGTATTATTTTTTAAAATTGAACATGTGCACACGATATTGCACAGCAATTCTACTGCTGAAGAGAATCTCTAGAAACACTTTGGGACACGTATACCAAGAAACAACCATAAGAATATCTACAGTCTCACTTGGGAAACAGTAAAACACTGGAAACTACCCAAATATTTAATGACAGGAGAGTTAATAAATAAATGGCTAAATTAAATTGTTTATGGCAGGGAAAATAAATTGAAGAACCACATGGATGAAACTTTAAAACAGTTTGAATAAACACATTCAATTCCAGGTAACTATTATATATTGTATCACTTTGATAAAGCTTTAAAAAGTAAACTCTAATAACGTTTTTGGACATTATACATATAATAAAACTGATTTTTATAAAGCAAGGGAACAGTGCTTGCGTATGAGAAAGTAGGCAGTGAGATAGGATGGACTGGGAGTGAGGCCATATTCATGATGCTCTAGATGTTACATTGATGTTCTAGTGTAACACTCAATGTAACATCTAGAAGATCATCTTGTTTTATCTTTGTTTTATCATCTTCATGTTATCATCATGCTTTATAATCTTCATATATGTAATTCAGTATTACATTGTTCAAATGGTGAAATACAATTAAGATTGTAATATATATATAATAATAAGAAGAAGAAAGAAACGAGGATGGAGGGATAATAACATAAATACTCATCATAACTCTGAACACTTATTGTTTCATTGGGAAGGAGGAGAGGCAATGAGTACAACTCAGTAATTCCTTCTTGGTCGTAAATTAAACATATGGGAAGGTAGGTTTCGGAGCATTATGATGTCTATTCTTGTTTAGTATATCACATGGGTTTGCCCTGATTGAAAAATTTTAATGGAAATAGTAGGGGAAAGTTGTTTGTAGAGAAAATAATGTTGTTTAAAAAAAAATATTAGGAATACAATTTTGGAATACAAGAAAAGTAAAATATAAATTTTACTAAGGCTCTAGATATAGCCATAATTTACAAGAAATACAGAAGACAGCACTTGTTGACACAATGAGGAAAATAAATGAGGCTCTCCAACAAATAAAATGCATTGTGAAAAAAGGAGCGGAGTAACTCATAGTTTAAAACAACATTGAATCACAATTTGTGGACAAACGCTAATATATGGACCTTATTTGGATCTTCATTCAAAGTGTTGCAAAAACTTATCAGAAAAGAGGAGGAATTTGAATGCTGGATTTTATCAATGATTATTTGATGTATTGTTTGATATATTAGATTGTTACTTTTGATGTATTATATCATTACTATTTAATTATTTAACCTGTGATAATGGCACTGTGATTTTTTTTTTCTTTTTTGAGACGGAGTCTCGTTCTGTCTCCCAGGCTGGAGTGCAGTGGCGTGATCTCTGGCTCACTGCAACCTCTGGCTCACTGCAACCTCCACCTCCTGGGTTCAAGCAATTCTCCTGTCTCAACCTCCCAAGTAGCTGGGATTATGGGCACACACCATAACGCTCGGCTAATTTTTGTATTTTTAGTAGAGACAGGGTTTCACTGTGTTGGCCAGGCTGGTCGTGAACTCATGACCTCAAGTGATCTGCTCACCTCAGCCTTCCAAGTGTTGGGATTACAGGTGTGAGCCACCGTGCCCAGCCGGTTCTGTGATTTTTATGAGACCATAGTTTTTGGACATAAATGCTAATATATTTATGGATGAAATTATAAAATGTTGAGTATTTGCTTAAAAACAATTTTGAGGCCGGGCGCGGTGGCTCACGCTTGTAATCCCAGCACTTTGGGAAGCTGTGGCAGGCGGATCACCAGGTCAGGAGTTCGAGACCAGCCTGACTAACACAGTGAAACCCCGTCTGTACTAAAAATACAATAATTAGCTGGGCGTGGTGGTGCATGCCTGTAATCCCAGCTACTCAGGAGGCTGAGGCAGGAGAATCGCTTGAACCCGGAAGGTGGAGTTTGCAGCGAGCTGAAATCAATGCACTCCAGCCTGGGTGCCTGGGTGACAAAGCTAGACTCCATCTCAAAAAATAAAAATAAACATAAAAAATTGAGAAGTAGATAGGAACATAAATGCCACAAATTGGCCCTGAATTTATATTCATGGAAGTTGGGGATGAGTGCATGGAGATTCTTTATACCGTTCTCTCAATATGTGGATATGTTGAAATTTTTCATCGTAACATGCTAAAATGAAAAGTAAAATATATATTTATGTGTATACTATCTATCCCATTCGTTTCTCATAATAGCATTGAAGAAAGCAGAGTGCTGTTTACTCTGTTTGTTTGTTTGTTTTCACAAGAAGAACCTATAGAATCTAAGAGACTCATAAGTCAGATTTAAACTAAGGCAGAGATGGGATCACAATTCAGAGGCTACAGATTTTATCCAATATCTGTCTACTACCTCTGAATCCATAGAATTTTATGTTGCTGCTAGGTGAAGTTCCACATCATCATTATTTATAAATGAGATAAGCACTCACAAAATGCAATGCATTCTTAGACGTATAAATGGGAGTGTGTCATAACCTTGTAAACAAGTCCTAAAAATGAGCCCACCTCTTGAGGTGTTTTCTTTTATCATCACACTCCCCACAAGCAAAACACTTGCCAAAAATTGAATGAACTTCAGTGTTGTTTGGTTAATAATTTATCTGAATAAATAAATAAAGTTATTATTTCTAAAAGGAGTGTGCTATTTAAATTAATGTAGCAATTTTGGCACCATCTTCTGGTGCCAAGTTAAACCTTGGATTCTGTGTGATTTCATCCACAGTCTCAAAAAGGCTCATGTCCTAGGGGAGAAGAAAGGAAAAGGAGACTAGGGTAAGACACAACATTTGATGGGGATGGTGGAGTGGGGAGATGGAAATTAAGTGCTCAGTTTTAAATGGCTCAATGTGGCTTCTTTTGCAAAATATAAGGATAGCTTGGTATGAAAACTTATTTCTCTTTATCTCTATTTGGCAGAAATAAATATGCCTATGTTTACAAAAGTATGTCTATGCAGGACTGAAATTTTTATGTTACCAAAAGTACTAAAAGCCACATAGCTACAGAAATGTTACAGAAATGTAACAGAAAGCCAGATGCAAAATAACAATAACTTAAAAACAAAAACAAAATAAAACTGTTAACAGAACATTTGAGACTTTTGTTATTTTCTCTTATACATTAGTTACTTCCTGAAAGCTTGGTTTCATGTTAGTTTATCTTGGTCTTTCAATATAGTTTAGAAATATATCCTATTTTGTGGTTAAAACTAATAACTCTACTTTTCATCAACCCAAGCCTGGTTCTGTAAAGCATTTTTAAATTTCAAAGTTAATTGAGCTTCAGAACAAAGTCGTGCATAGAATTCTAATTTGCAGTGGAGAATCTGCATCATGCCTGATGATGTCTCCCTGGAGACAAAGCATCAGGTAGTTTTGTCAATCAAATCAAAGTCATCATGTTCCCTTCTAATTTATTACAGTTATTTATATGTTTACTTATGTCTTCAAGGGAGATTTGATTATGAATTATTTACTGTTGTTATTCACTTGTAATGCACCAATCACCACATCGAGACCAATTTAGGAATGATGTCTGCAAATTTCCAGATAAAGAGTACCAGGCAATTTATGTGATAAACTAATGATACTGTGAAAAAAAAAAAAAGGAAATTGTTCTACATGAAATTCTGGTTATTATTTTTCTGAAATTATTAAGTTACTCTTTTAACAAGACATTCTTATGGAAAACAAAGAAGGGGGACACATAAAAGAGAGGTAATGTGAATTGGAGGGTCATAAGATCATGACAAGTACAGAAAATAAATGTGGTTAAGGAAATGGATGAATTGGAAGTACGAGAGGGAAATATTGGAATTAAGAATTTTAAGGCTTTTACTATTCCAGGTGACACCAAATCCAATGTATTGAAGAGGCTGACTGGAGTCTATAGTGCTGAAAGTTAGTAAGTTGTTCGCTAGAGTTCAAAAGTGTTATATGCATGGACAAGAAGTTCAGATCATCGTGGAGGATAAAAAGGGTGAATCAGTTGCCAGAATCCTTTCTCATGAACCTGTGCATTTACAAAGGCTGTTTCTTCTGCCTAGAATATCTTTACAACCACCTATTTTCCTGTCACACTCCTATGCCTTTTTCAAGCACCAGCTCAGATCTCAACCAGTCTATGAATCATTGCCTATGAATCATGTCACATTAATTCTTCCAAGCTCTCTGATCTTATAGCATTTTGTTCTCACCTTGTTTATAGCATTTAACAGATTAAGTTGTATCTATATTTTTACAAATGCATTTCTCCATTACACTGTGAACTTCTCAATGGTAGCCAGTCAGGTCACATTCCCTGCTGTCACCTTCATAGCATCCATAGTGCCTGCCATATAGCCAGTTCACTATATTATGTTTGTTGAGTTAAATAATGGATACATACATAACAGCCACCAAGGGAACATACAGGCAGGCACAATTAATTCTCATGTAAGAGGGTTGGGAGAGTGCCACATAAAAAGAATCAGTTAAACCAGACCTTTAAAAGTTATAGATTTTCACTAATCACAGAGTTAGAAAGGCAATCCAAGCTGAGCAAACCACAGAAGTAAAATCAAGGCTTGCGAAAAGTCAAATACATTCAAAACTGGTATGAATTCATCATTTATTAGTGCATTCAGTCGACAGATATTCGTTGATTATCGCTCCATCCCAAGCATTGTACTAAGTAAAGAGAATAAAAATAAAATCATAATACATTATTGTTGCCCTCAAGAAAACATAGTCTTAACAAGGGAAAACAAATATGAAAAGAAAAAATTATGATACAGCATGGAAGTGTTGTGGAAACATGAATTAAGTAATGGGGTAGCACAAAGAACAAGCAGGAAAATTAGCCAAGCTTGGGGACTTGTATGAGGTCACTAAAAATATGACATTTCATTGAGTATTTAAAAGTGAGGAAAGGAGAAATAGACCTTAAAAAATAAAGAACAGGGACGGGCGCTGTGGCTCACGCCTGTAATCCCAGCACTTTGGGAGGCCGAGGCGGGTGGATCACGAAGTCAGGAAATTGAGACCATCCTGGCTAACACGGTGAAACACCGTCTCTACTAAAAATACAAAACATTAGCCGGGCGTGGTGGCGGGTGCCTGTAGTCCCATCTACTCGGGAGGCTGAGGCAGGAGAATGGCTTGAACCGGCGAGGCGGAGCTTGCAGTGAGCGGAGATGGCGCCACTGCACTCCAGCCTGGGCGACAGAGCGAGACTCCGTCTCAAAAAAGAAAAGAAAACAAAACAAAACAAAACAAACGAATAGTATGTGCAAATTTTTTATAATATTTTATTTATAGGTATTACAAATACACATTATGGGGTCCATGTGATATTTGATACAAGAATACAATGTGTGCTGATCAAATCACAGTATTTGGAATACCTCTGGTGCCTTTTCATTCTAGTGCATTTCCCACAGAACTGCCAGTGTTATCTCCCCATAAAATAAAATTTCATTATATCCCTTGTTAGTTTAAAGGCTTTTATTGGCCTGCTATTGTTTAGAAAATAACATTTGTAGTTCCTTACTTTGGAACAATTTTTTTAAAGAATCACATTATAGAGGTCATTTTTTTCAGAATTAAGAACTGTAAATGTTATTTTGTAGACAATAGCAGGCCAATAAAATGTTTTAAACTAACAATCAATATAATCAGATTTATTATGGGGAGATAACACTGGCGATTCTGTGGAAAATGCACTAGAATGGAAAGGTACTGGAGGTAGAAACAAGTTGAGGTTTGCAACAGTTCAAATGGTAAAGAGAAAGTAGAAATAGATACAAGAAACATATCCTGAGATATGACCTGACAAATAAAGGATTGATCCAGAAAAATAATGTTGAAAGTTTTTTATTTATGTAGTAAGTAATCAAAGATACTGAAAAGAGAAAAAAAATGACAAGTTAACAGACATTTTAGGTAGATGTTTCTTGTGGCAATGCAAATACTAGATTAGAAACACAAGAGACCAGAGGCCTAGGGATCTGTTAGAAACGTATTACAAAAGCCTAGGGAAGAGATGTTAAGGACTCACTAGAATTGTGGAAGAGAAAATAGAAATAAATCAAAGGAAGAGTGATAGAGCTGATATATGAAAAGTACGAGAGATAAAAAGTATATGAAAAGTATGAGAGATGGCTCATTCATTTACTTATTTATTCATTTCACAGATAGCTTTTCAAGTATCATGTACCAAGCAAATTGCTTGGTACTGAGAATTCAGGGGTGAACAAAATAAACATCCCTGCCCAGAGCATATGGCTTAGTGTAAAGAGAGATAATTTAAGCAAGTAATTATAAGAAGAGATGCTGAATGCTGTATTATGAAAGTAAAGGATTCTATGGAAATACATATCCATAGCACTCAGTGTGGTCTAGAGGGCTAGGAGATGATGGTGTTTAGGTCGAAATCGAAAGAATGAGTAGGATTAGCCAAGCCAAATCATCCAGGGGAAGGTAATTTTGGAAAAGAGGAACAGCATATGGGTGGGGGATTATTGTAGTGAATGACTGAGTTTAAGGCTGCGCAAAGGTAAGAAAATGGAGAATGCAAATAAAAGCAACCCATTCAAGAAGTCTGGTTGTTGAAAGAGATGGATTTTATATGAAATAAAAACAGGATTGTAATTCCCACTTTTTAAATTATGTTACAATTTACATACAAGAAAATGCATAGGTTTTAAGTGTACAGTTCAAATAGTTTTTAAAACAAGACAATCAAGTAACCGCCAGCTCATCCAAGGTATAAAACATTTTCATGATCCTAAAAAGCTCCCTTACGCTTCTTTCAGGTCAGTCCCCGAAGGAAATTGATCCCCTAATTTCCATCATTATAACTTCGGCTTGCTAGCTCTAGAATTTTATATGAACGGAAGCGTACAGCACATTTTCTTTTCTGTCTGGCTTCTTTCATTTAATATAATATTCTTGGTGGTGTGTAGCGGTAGTCTGCTGCTTCATATTGTTGAGTAGGGTTCCACTGTATGAATATGCCATATATTGTTAGTCATCCGCTGGTGACTATTGGTCTATCATTTGTAAACAAGTCTTTGTTTGACCCTATCTTTTTATTTTTCTAGGACTGACTAATGGATTATAGCCTAAGTATATATTTGAGAAATAATCTATATAACAAATTCCTGTGACATGAATTTACTTATATAACAAACCTTCATGAATTTACTTATATAACAAACCTTCACATGTACCCATCAACCTAAAAGTTTAAAAAAAAGAAAGGAAATGTCACGGTTTCTCAATGTGACTGTATCATTTATCTTTTCCACCAGCAGTTCACGTGAGTTCCAGTGGCTCCACATCCTTTCTAGCAGTTGATATTTTCCACCTTTTTTAACTTTAGTAATTCTAGAGTGAGTTTTAATTTGAGTTTTCAGTTTGCAATTTCCTGATGACTAATAAAATTACGCATTATTTCATAGACTTGTTAGTTGATTGTGAAGTGTTTATTAAGAGTTTTTGAGTTTTAAAAGAGAGGTGATAATATTTATTTAATTTTCAGAGACAGAGTTTTGCTTTGTTGCCGAGGCTGGTCTCGAACTTTTGGGCTCAAGTGATCCTCCCACCTCCTACTCCTGAGTAGCTGGAATTACAGGCGTGGACCGCCATGTATAGCCAAGGAGAGAATATTTTGATGCACAAAGCCAAGAATCGGGTGGGAGGGAGAAGTTGAAAATACAAAAGAAAAATAAAATTAAGAAAACAAGTTCCTGTTGAGAAGCAGATAGTGTATTCAAAGTTTACAACTTCTCTTACAAATATTGGATCACTGATATATTTACTTTTCCAGTCTTGTTGAATGGGACTTAGAAACATTCTGACTCTACTACGGGTAGAATTGATTTGAGAATGTCAAGAAAATCTTGGATGATAACTTATAATTAACCAAAATCACTTGTTCAGCTACAGATTGACCTCTTCTGATTTTGAAATTGCATGAGATCTTGTATCTGATCCCAAAAGATACTGTTCTGTATTTAGCAGGAGCCATTGTGATGACATGAATTCTGAGTAATACGTATGTGAAAACAGTACAAATGAGATTAGCCATATTATGTAAATAAAATAAAATCAAATAAAGTAACTCTTCAAAGAAGTTTGTTTTTAAAAAGTTTAAGATAGATATATATAGAAAGTTTAAAATATATGTATATACTTGATGTTTGGTAAGACTATATTTAAGAAGACATTTATCAAAAGCTGGCAAAAGAATTAGCTGTACTGTGAAGATAAGAGAATAAAAATGTTGATCGTTGAGTTTAACAATAATCTAACACCCGCATTTTGCCATTTCAAAATTAGCTGGTTTATAATGAATGTTTAAAATGAGGCATCTTCTTTATGTAGAGACTTATCAAATAAGACTTTGAATTTTTAATTTCTATGGATGGATGGGGTTTTAATAACAATATACTTTTTACGTAAAATCATCCATAAGTGGTAGTAGGTAAAACAGTAGAGAAGGATTTTTTTCGGTTAGAGTTTACCTTCCTTGACATGTTGATTTGCCTCAACCACTTGCCCACAACCACATCATAGAATCAATGCTCAAGTGTTAGTTGTGGTGTCATTTTCAACTCTATGCAGTGGACCACAGAAAAGTAAAGTTTCTTAAGTACAAAGTTCAGCTGCTTTCTCATTCCCTCCTTCTGTTGCAAAGATTATTCCCAAAATCAAATGAATAAAGAAGAGAATTATAGTCTGTATTTTAGGATTGTTAAAGGTTTTTCTGTTTCTGACAGTTTGGCTTTCTTTTGTCATTTTCTCACTTAAATGTTGTAAACTCAGAAAGTGCTAAGCTAAGATTCTTTATGTAGTGTTACACATGCCGTAAGACAATATTATTTTACCATGTCAAAGTTGTTTGCACCATTTGGAGCACATCTATCATCAAAACTCAATTAAATGGAGTCTTTCTATCTTCAACTAAAACAAACTGTTTACTTAGATTTGCTCAGTGTTTACTTCGCAAGAGGTAGAAGACCCAAATAGCACAGTAACATAGGTGTCTGGGGATATACCAGGGGTCAAAAAATTTAACCCAAAGAAGGAAGCCTTCTTTTCTGGTTGCAACAAGAGACTTTCTTTTTCTTTTGCCAAGTAAATGGCAGCATTATAATGTTATTCATACCTCACTGGTGTCCTAACAATTCCTCTATTCAAACTGAAAAGGGATATATTCTCTTTGTTGCAAAGTATTAAATTTGTCCCTTGAGATTAGTGTGTAGGCAGTTTTAGAGGATGAAACAGGATTAGATAAGGTTTCTTTACTGAGAAAGAGTTCTGAAACAGTACAGCAGAAAACCCTCTTGTATTACCTGTATTGAAAAAAATCCTTTGTTTTAACACTTCAAATCACAAGTCAAATTTATTATATCGTTAGTTGACAAAATGTTTCTTTGTGGGGTTTTGTGAAAGGTAGACACGTTACAAATAGAAAAGGAAATGACACTTGCCTTAACTGTATTTGAAATTTCTTATATTTGAAATCCCTCTATGGCATTTATAATTTAAATATGTTTTAAGAGATGATATTTAAAACTTTATAGTAATTATAGTTATCTGCTTAAAGATTCAGAATGTTTCTGCCTCTCTTGATGCTATTTAGAAAGGATGAAAATTGTATTGTATATGTACTGAACAGAGCCAACATTTGTAAGTTTAAAAGTGTCAAAATTATGTCAAGGGCAGTTCTGGAAAACACATCAGTGGTTCATTTGTGTTCCGCTTACCTGTTTATAGTTAATAATGTTGTTCATCACAGGAAGAAATGAATGAATATCATCAAGTTTTCAAGTGAAATGGCAATATTTGTTTTCTTCAGAAAGAAGAAAAATGACTTGTGATAATATACTGCTTCTCTAGTTATATAATCACAATGTTATAGGCCCTTTCTAATTACTAGTAAAGCTACTATGAGATTTCATGATTAAGTATTTGTGTTGGTCTTTTTTTTTTTAATTTTACGTGAAAGGGTAGAGACTGAGTAAGGCTTTCTAGACTGCAGTAGTTACTTCTCTTTAGATGTTAACATTATTCTACATTAGTGCTTTTGCTGAATGTTATTAACCACAGGGAAGATTTTTTTGTCAAAAGAGAAAGATTTGCAATGAGACCCCCCCCCCAATTTTTTTTTGTGAACTCAATGTGAAAAATATATATTAATTTAAGATTGAACATAATGTTTTGCCATGTATGCAGATTTTAAAGCCTAAAAGAAAACAGAATTAGGTATATAAGATTTCTGCCAATAAAGCTTTAAAAAAAAGTCCCTTTGTGTCTTGATGGCACCTTGTTATATGAAAACCAGGGAACCTTCTCCATACACTTCTCTTTTTCACATTGCTGCTAGGTTATCAATCTTCTCATGGCATCACTCTGCTTATATCAACCCCTGCTCACAAACTATCTTGGTTTCCCACTGTCTCCAGAAGAAACTCCACACTCTGACTTGATATTCAAAGCCCTCCAAAGTCCTTCTCTAAGCCTCCCACCATCACTTTTCTGAGTTAATTATATACCAGGCTTATTAACACACCCAACCTAGATTCCCTCTAAACTGTATTCTTAGCCAGTCTTATAAGTATCACTATGGCTTGGGGCTTTCATAGCATCACTCATACTGTTCTAGCTCCCTGTCTATCTTTTCAGTTTTTGCTTTGTCTATTGTGCCTTTCACCTGCTGTTACCTTAGGAGAGTAAATATTTGCTGGTCTGTTTCTGATAGATACCCCTGCGCTGGTCCACAATACAAAGACATCCTGATGTAATGCCCCTTGCCTGCATGGAAAGTTTTAAGTCGTTTTTAGAAGGCTTTGTTATTTGGCAAAGCAATAAACTTACCATGTTTTCAGGTTTCGGCATGCTCAGTGACACTGGAATGTCTTTAATGTTTCTCCTGATTTCCACTTATTCCTTCTAGTTCTAAATAAAAATAAAAGTGCCAATGTTTTACAAATATAACTGACATAAAAAAGTTTTAAGTGTGCATTACTTATACAAAAACAAACATCTGGATGTTTGCAAACACTCAGATCTTGAACTAAATGTTTTTTCCTATTTTCTTCCTGATGTTCAAGGTCATAAAAATAGATACCTGAGGTCTGATGGTATTAAAACTAAAACAAATTCTATCCATATCTTACATTTTTATGGATGTCTGAAGCATATCCATGCATCTAATTTAAATTACATTTTCTCCTTATGTCCCATTTTGAATATTCTCTATTTAAGTTGGATTTTACTTCTGAGAAAGGGGCTCTTTGCAAATAATTTGAGAAGTTTTGGGAAAAAACAACACAAATAATGGGGGGAAATGAAGAAATATTGGATGGTATTAAAATGAGAAATGAAAGATTTGAATAAATTAATACCATTGTTGAAAAGTGATAGTTTTTTCCTACTTTCATGCTCACATCACAACATTCACTACAATGAGGAAAACCTAGGCATGGAGCTGGCAAGTGGGATTGTTTACTCATCATTACTTATGGTGATGCTGGTGTCGCTTACTTTGAATTTACTTAAGAACTTCAAAAACCATGGGAGCCATGCAAACTAAGGTCCTAGCTTATTGGCACTTTCAAAAGTCACTTATATTTGATAGTTTCAACGCAGTTCTACATTTGAAGAGAAAACTATGCTGAAATTATATGACAAAAACTATCTTTTTTATCACCTCAGGGTGTTGGAAATCAAATATACAGTTTCTTCTACTTCAGTCATTGCCTAATGAACCATGACAAAGTAAGCTTAACGATGAGAAAACTTGTACCCATAAGTTTTCTCCAAGTTCATAGGGCCTGTTTTTGTGAATCAAGACTATAAACCAGGTAGGTTCACTTCTTTGTCTGTTCTTTGTCTCTCAGCAAACACTTGAAATCCTCTTTCACTAGATAGATTTGACTAATGGATGATTACATTTTGTATAACACATATTTTATGTAGTTCAACATGGTTTAGTTATTTAAAGAGATTCTTGGTCAGATCAAAGATGATTCTCGCAGTCATGCTACATGAAATTTGTGCATAAAATCAGAGCTGACCCATCAAGTTGATTTAGAAGTTTAGCAGCAGATTTTTTATTATTATTATTATTTTAGATGGACTGTAACTCTGTCACCCAGGCTGGAGTGCAGTGGCACTATCTTGGCTCACTGCAAGCTCCGCCTCCCAGATTCACGCCATTCTCCTGCCTCAGTCTCCTGAGTAGCTGGGACTACAGGTGCCCGCCACCACACCCGGCTGATTTTTTGTATTTTTAGTAGAGACGGGGTTTCACCATATTAGACAGGATGGTCTCGATCTCCTGACCTCATGATCTGCCCGCCTCAGCCTCCCAAAGTGCTGGGATTACAGCAGCAGATTTTAAAGCAACAAATTGAGATTCTAATATCCAGAGAAGATGGCCAAATATGGCCACCAAAGTACCTTTCCATCATTCAGAGTCTTTTTAAAATGATCACTATTGATTTTTAATCATAATACCATCATCATTTATTGGGTGTTTCCAATGTGCCCTGCATTGTGCTCCCTATACATACAAACTTATTTCATCGCCTCAGTGATACAATAGGTAGGCATTCTTATCCTCACTTTGTAAGTCAATAAACAAAGGCTCAGAAAACTCAAGTTATGAATACAAATTTACACTGAGAGTGTCAGAATTGAGAGTTGAAGCCAGGTGTTTCTGAGTTAAAACCCAAATTCTTTACTGCTGTAATCTCTGCTTAAAACTACTAATGCTAGTTTTAAAAATAAGAGCTGATATATATTGAAGATTTTCTATGTATTATCAGACATTAAATACTACATGTAATATATCATACAATCTTCATAATAACTATTTGAGGCTAGGTACTATTATCTCCATTTTCCATGGAGGTTAAGAACCTATAAAAGTTATGCAATGTCTTCAAGTTTACTTGGTTAGAAAGAGGCAAGAAGAAGGTTTTAGCCTAAAGAGACTGGCTTCATCCACTTCTCGATGTTGCCTCTCAAGATTTCCTTATTTCTATGAATACATTGCTGTTCTCTAAGTGTATTAGTCAGGAGAAGATCATCAATGTGTCATAACAAATGAATCCAGAATTTCAGTACCTTACAACAGCAGAGTGTAATTTTTCACTCATCCTTTGTCCATTGTAGCTGTGGCTATATTCCAAATGTGCATTACAGGAGGAGACTAATAGGGCAGCCTCTACCTAGACATGGTCTCATAGCAAAGGGGTTAAAAAAGACACAGTCACTCATATACTGACTTTCAAACTTCTGCCTGGAGGTTTCATGGACATTTCTGAATCCAGCTGTGTGGATTGGCTGGTGGTTGGCTCCACAGTGACATAAATCAGACTATTTGGGAAATGGGTGTGCTGGTGTCTGGCACAGTGCTGCCAGGATGTGAATATCCATGCATAAGGTGACAGGATTTTTTGAGTTTGTGCCTCTTCAGAAAAACTCAGCTCTTTGATTACTAGGATAAGATGCACAAGGCAGTAGTGCATGTTGGAAGAATTAAAATAAACAAATAAATCTGATGGGCTAGTATAATATTCTCTATTAGTATATGAGGTGCACAGTTTGTAGTTTAATACTTTCATCTGCTTAGGAAAGGAGACTTATTTATAGGAATTTATTGATTGAGGAGAATAGATATTATTGTATCCTGCTAAGCAGTGTATTCAAAATACCTTAAGTGCTTTCAAAAACATACCTATGAGAATACGTCCCTACTGGCATTTCTTAGAATAGGAAAAATGAATGAAAATAATCTACATACCCAGTGGTAGAATATGGGTTAAATGAATTACATGTCCATTAATGGAATTCTATATTGCAATGAAAATAATATTTAATGATATGGAAACTGTTCATTATATGGTAGAAAAATCTGTTTATAAAACAATATTATTTTATAATTTTATATAATATGAATATATATATTCATATATTATATATTATATATTTTTATTTTATTTTAATATATTTATGTATATTATATATTTTTTATATATTATATATGAATGTATATATTCATATATTTTATATATTATATATGAATATATATATTCATATATTTTATATATTGAGATGGAGTCTCGCTCTGTCACCCAGGCTGGAGTGCAGTGGCACAATCTCAGCTCACTGCAAGCGCCACCTCCTGGGTTCAAGCGATTATCCTGCCTCAGCCTCCCAAGCAGCTGGGACTACAGGCGTGTGCCACTATGCCCAGCTAATTTTTGTATTTTTACTAGAGACGGGGTTTCACCATGTTGGTTGGCCAGGATGGTTTCTATCTCTTGACCTTGTGATCCACCCGCTTTGGCATCCCAAGATGCTGGGATTACGGGCATGAGCCACTGCGCCTAGCCCATAATATGAATTTTTTTTATATAAAAGGCATATATTAGAAAAATCACTAAAATATTAAACGTTATCCCTATGATAATTTGTGGAGTTTTGCTTTGTTTTATTTTATTTTATTTTGTGTAAGAATTTGGGAGAAAGGGGACCTAGTCAAGAGTTTCCAAATCTTCTACAATGAATAGTTAATACATTTTAAAATAAATAAATAAATATTAATTAAATAATAAACTAAAGGACATGAGGAATAATGTGTAAAGCCCACGAAACTTTAAAATAACTCTATTTTTAAATAATAAAGAAAACAGAGAACTAAATTCAGATAATTCTTGGTCATTTGTCAGATCAGTCACAAAATAATAATGATCTTTTCTTGAACATTTCCCAGTCAAAATTAGATTCACATTTTATTTCCTCTTTAGACTCATCTTCTGCACAAAGCCTTGCTTGAGCCTCTGACTCTCACCACTCAGAGTTCCGCGTTAGGTTGGAAACTATTCATTTCTCTCTCCCACTAAATTATCTGAAACTTGGTGTCCTACAGCTAATATTTCTAACTATGGGCTTCTCCACACCCACCTGTTCTCCACATTACAAGCAGAGTTTCTTTCATGTAATAAAAACTGAAATGATATCCTTAGGTTTTTTCTTATCTTGGGTTACATTGATTCCTCTGAATAGCCAGAATATTACCAGTACTTCAGATTTATTTTTAACGCAGCAAAACTTAAATTTGCTGATTATGCGCCTTGGTTCTATAGTATAATTAATGTTTATTTACTGAATGTTAATCCAGAGAACTTCATAACTCGTACATTGCTGGAAAACTATTCTAGAAAACTTTAATAATGTATATATTTTAAAAGGCTAACTTATTAGAAAACTAAAGTGTGGGACCTTTTTAAGATTGTGGTCTTACTTTATTTAACTGCAGTAATTTGATCTAGGTTTAGGCAAGAAGACATCTTTAGAAACTATTTTTAAAGAATGGATAAAAATTATTTGTAATTACCATATCACTGTGTGTTTATGTAGATGCTGCCAAAGTATTTAGGAGTGCTTGGGAACAGTTACTTGTCTTAAAAATATTTATTTTATAGTTTTATTTACATTTACTAGCCTGGCAAAACCTTTCATCATAGATCTATGAGAGACACTGGTTTTCATGTAATTGAAAAAATATAAGCAAAGCTGTTATTTTGCATCACACAGACAAAAGAAAAAATACTCAGTTGCTTTTTAGAATCTAAACATTATAAACAGAAACCAATTTAAGATATGCTGCTTATATGTAGAGAACAAGTCTTTCTGTATTCCTTGGTAAAACAGTTGCAAGGAATGAAGATATATATGTATCTTGGTATAGAGATGGAAGGATAGAGATATATCCTATGGATATATCTATATAGGATTTTATAAGTATAGTTATATACAGTTATAGATGTATAGTTGTAAATATATATAAACATATGTATAAGCATTCATGTAAATATATAGATATATAGTTTTTTTTTCCTTATGGTTAAGCATTAGGGACATTACTTTGGAGAAGAGTGAAATACACGTTGCATAGTACTCTGAAGACCACTTATCCTGGGTAAAAAATACAGGTAGACCAAATAGCTCTACTGGCATTTGCGGACAATGCCACAGAGGAATATCAGCCTCTAAAAGCCTTGACTAGGGTCAGAAAAGTTACTCGCTGTTAGAATGCAAAATTTACAAAATATCAAAAACTGGTTGCAGTATTACATGTTGACAACTTTATTTGTATATTGGAGATAAAAGCAGTGGGAGTTCTTCCTATAAGCAACACTATATTCTAAGCTCATTGAGCCCACGATGTCTGTCTCTCACATAGTGATGCTATCTATAAGAGGGTGCTGTCACATTACTTTGTAAAATTTACTGATATATACAAAACAAAGAAAGTGCTTTTAATAATCCTGAATGTCATGCTTCCACATTTCAACAGAGACCTTAAAGATGAAGGTAGGCCTCAATTCTGATTCAATGTACAAAAGACTTTTTAAATTTCTGTTGCGAATAATTAAAGTAATACTTAAAGCATTCAGATTAACTCGGAGTTTTGTTTCAGCTTCTATTTTGGTTGCAAAAGTATGTCAGTTCTAAGTGTACCAAACTCATATGTGTTTGCTAACTTGGTTCAATGGATGATGCTGCCTAGAATGATCACTTTGAATTGAAATATGCTTAACCACACTTGAAGTTTTAAAACAGCAGTGTTTTTTGGGCAAGGTGAACACATGATAACAGTCATTGCATAGTTGTAAATTTCTTAAGTTAATAGTTGCATGTTACAAACAGTATCAAGTACAAGCCAAACTTTTTATATTTTTTGCATTAAACATGAACTGGGTTACTGTATAATTTCAACATATGACATCCCATTTCGAAAATTATTTTCCATAGGCAGTTATTTATACTTTTAGGCATTTTAATTTCTTGAATTAAAGGACGCAATGTAGGTAAAGATATTCCTATATTTTCAAGTTCTCTTTTGATTGGTAAGGGACAGTGCAGGCCCATCTGTTTTGCAGCAAAGAAAGCCCCAAACCATCTGTGTAGAACCACATGCCAGCTAAAACACAGAGATATGCACAGTTTTTTTGTTATGAAAAATTTTGCAGTATTTTTTTCTGTATTAGTGTGAATAAATTAGCAACAACTAAATTAAAGAAATCTTTAGAGAACATATTAACTTTCTAGTGCCTACAGTAAATTATATTCATTTAGAAATTATTAAAGTTGCATTGTGCCCATATGAATTTTTACTTACTGTTCTGAATTTGATACTGAAAATTCACCATCATCTACAAAGTAAATAGCTTCATTGTTGGTAATGTAAGTTCATTTTTATGAAGTTGTTTTTGATTGGGCAATACATTGGCTTTCAATAGCAAATAGTTGTGGTTTTTAAAATTCAGCTATAGCTAGTAGCACAGTAAGATGAACAATATTGTTATCATTAATATATATTAAAATTGTTGCACAATATTGGCAGACTATAGTGCATGAGAATGTTTTGTGACATATTTTGAAGAAATTTTTGTTTTCCCATTTTCCAATGAAGTAAGTAACTCTGTGAAACTATTTTTTAGATTCTACTAGAGTAATTGATAATATAAATTAATTGCTGGTTCTTCAGAAGTCAATAAGAATGTTGAATAATAGATGAAATATTAATTGTAATTTATAATTCTTCCATTCTGAATAATTAAATTAACATTTTAAAATACTTTTAGATTTAAAACGTTTCCTACAATATTTAATAATAGGCTTCCGCCTAAACCAAGTTGGCTATCCAAGCCGTTTTTCTCAAAATCAGAAAAACACATCTCTGAAAGTATCACAAATATCACATTTTCTGATTTTCTAGCAAGTCTTTATCTTCATCCTCCTTTAGTTTATAGGTGATTGATGTTTGATGAGTTAGAAAATAACAAATAACAGACATAGGCGAATGCATATCAGCTCTTTAAGGCTTAGCAAGTATTGACGAAAAATGTCACTCTTTGAGGGAGACCTTTTCTATTATGTTTTACATTGGTATTGAAAATGCTTATTATCTGTTTGAAAAACATTAAAAGCTTTAAATTCAAGCAGCTCATTTTTCATTTTGTTAATTGCATAACATACTAATGTTGCACTAGGTTGTTTTTTTCAGTGGTATAATGATGCAACAATATTTACATACCAACTCTGGTTTTCCTTTAATGGTTTCTATAACAAGATCATAATTTCCTTTAGCGTAATCACTGGCAGATTTATTTGGCGTCCCATCTTCGCTCCGCTCTGGCTTTGGGGGCCTGGGAGAGAGCGCATACTACTTTCCCTCCCTTTTACCCTTAAGTACAGTCTGCTCAAGTGCAGTTGCTGCAGGTCTGAGTTATACTCCCACCAAACATCCATGTTTAAAAGCTTTTAGGATACAGTATCAGTAGAAATTAAACGGTTTCTTTAAATCTTGCCCAAAAGCTTTCACAAATTGCTTTACCCACATAATGTTACTGCACAGTAGAGATGTGAATATGTGAAAGTGGGTGTTTGGAGGAAAATTTCATTAAACTAATTTCAGTGGATTCATAGAAGAGGTGACATTATGAAAAAGAACATTATGATATTAAGGTTTTTCTCTGATGCACTTACTATTAATTTAAATGTTGATGATAAAAACCCTGATTTCAACCCAGACCTCCATCTTATTGCCTGAGAAGTCCTTGTGACCTGTCCTCCACCTACCATGATCAAGAAAGGCTTTATATTGCTGTGGCACATGCCATACAGGGCTGTAAGTTTATACTGTGGGTTTTTATATTTTTCCACATATAACAATAATAAGGTGTTAGAATTTGTCTGGTTACTTTGCTTAACAAGCCTTGGGAGCAGATGAAAGCATTGTAATATGACATTCCAAATTTAGCCCCATTTGTCCTGCATAGAGAAATAAACTCAAAAAACAAAAAACAATTTCAAGCTGTCTCCTGAATTGAGCTGATTTCAGAGAAAAATACCATTAATCGGAGTACTGCAGATTGGTGTGACTCGTTCTTTGGATGACACTGTATGAGATAACTTTACAAAACTCTCATTATGTTTCAGAGATAGTTTGTTAAATGTCTAGATTCTTTTCAGTCAAGGAGCAAGTGACCTGTTTTAAACCACAGTAACAGCAGAGTTTTGAAAAGAAAAACTCTTCACACATGACGGAGCTGGGCAAAGCTGTGATTTTCTGCTTGGCTGGAACACAGTCTATGATTCAGTTATAAGGTTAATCAATCTGAACTAAAATGTAAAGAGATACGGATAAAAGATACACATAAAATGGAATCCTTAATGTCTCAGAGGAACATGTATTTATATGTCCTCACAGTGGAGACTCAAGCCAATTTCAAACCTATCATGGGATCTCTAATGGCTACCTTGAGTGTTAATTCACTTTGCTGTGAAAGATTCCCTTTGAGGAAAAATGAGGAATATGCACCAAAAACTATGGCATAGTTTTGAAAGATATCCTTAGCAAATTAAAAGCTGACATAATTACTCATTGCAAGCAATAAATGAAACACATTTCATATTTTATTAAAATGTTCTTAAAATAATTGAAACCCAAAGCAGAGTTTATTTCAATTAACTTGTGACTCAAAATAAATATTTAACCTATTTAGCATTCTGCAATTAAGATCTATAATTTTACTGATATGCAATTGGTTTTTTTTCTTAAAGCTATTCTCCACATAGTGTGGGTCAAAGCTTTATTTTACTTTATTCTTCAAAGGGCCCATTTGTTTTTGAGAGATTCTCTTTTTTTCTGCATTTAATCTGCTCAAAAAAATGTCAAACTTAACTGCTCCAATACCTGCACAGTCAAGACTTTCTACTATTTTATAATGTATGCCTGCTTATTAAAGTCTTCAAGACATCCTAGACTTAGACAAACAGTGTCCAAATGTACCATATTTAGCTTCTATCTCAAAATCTCCCGAGCTGTCAATTTAGGTGTTAAAGAGACCATTTGTAAAGCTTGGCTGGGAATTGCCATTATTGACTGGAATGTGTGTTTATCATTACATTCAATGATGAAAGTGGAACATGTAGCATATGAATAAATGTCAGCAGATGTTTCTTTTAAATGGCCTGATTTCAACCTCCTGTTGTTTGTCTTGAATACAAATATTAAAAAAGGGAAAAAAGGCAGAATTTTTTATGACATAAGTGCAAGGGTAGTTAGATTTTTTGAAAAACAACAAAAATAATGGCTGGAATATCAGACTGAGAGAGTAAAGTAGAATTAAGAGTTGGTTGTGCTTGGCTACTCTTATGAGCTTCTAAATAGGTCTAGCAAAAGGAGAGATTTTTCAGTATTTGGTTATAGCAAAATTTAATCTCATAGATTTTTGTGTTTAACAGCTGTTTTTTTTTTTTAATCACTGAATTTGATTACTGCATGGAGGGCATTTAACTTGGATCAGGGTCTTAAAAGTCTTTAGCTTTTATTTAGAGACATTGAGTGAAGACACTCAGTAGCAAATGGACACTGTTTTCTTCCTAACTCTTACTTTGAAAGATAGGCATTGAACACAGAAAGCATATTTTCCATATTACAGTGAGAAAAACACAACTTAAATTCAGTGGTATACTAACAAAATAGACATTTTAGATGGAAAGACACAGAATCATCCTTTGTTCATTTCTACGACAGCTTTTTGTGAATGTAATGCATTTCATGTAATTCCTGTGGTGCTTTTGGGGCTGTAAATATTTGGGTGTCATTTGAAGAGGTGTAAAGTGACTAGAGACAAATTCTGGGTGGGCTTTAAGAGCAGGAAATGTAACTTTAAAAATCAGGCAGTCATATTAACATAAATTTCCAACATGATTGGTGTAAAATACTCCAGAGAAAATGTTCAAATATAATATATCTTTATAATAAATTGTTCAGAATTTGTCACCATTTCCACTTTATTTAAATGATAATAATTTGTACTTCAGATTGTAAGGAGCACTACAGGCTAATGCTTATGTCTGTCAAAAACAGAACTTTCAAAGCCACTGAAGTTATGAGCAAAGCATGTTCCAGGCTTCCAAAAGGGCAATGACTTGGGGCCGGCTTTTTATCCCTGGCTTTCATTTTGGTAGCAGGATTGTTTGTAGCCACTGTTAGTTGTGGGCACAGATATTGCATACACAATCAGACATTTTCTCTTAATTTTTAGAGTGTAAATGCCTAATTGCTTGTGCAATTACAGGAAGCACAAATTTTCTGCCTGTAAAATAGACGGCTGGGGTTGAATGTAAATTAAATCATTAGTGTAATTTTCTGACTTGTATATGAACAAATCATATATGTTTTTCCGATATGTGATATTTCTGTAGTATTGATCAAAAAGCTACTCTTGAAAATGGGATATGCTTTCCCATAATGTTTAATTACCCCTAAGACAGAGAACATTTTGACAGTCATGCTAATCAAATGTCAAGTGTAACGTTTAACAATCAAGCCTTTAATTTTTAAAAAGAAATAAAGTACTCTGTTTACTGAGCGTTTCTAGTGGAATAATGCAGTAGTTATTTTGATAACCCCTCTGAAATTTAATATTGAACCTTTAGTTGGCACGTATACACTATTAATCTTTGCAAGTCAGAGCAGCAAAAAATATACTTACCTGCCTTTCTGTCACTTAGACTGAAAACATGCCCCAGCCATTGCTCCATTTCCACCAGATACTTTCAATACCAAACTCCCATCTTTCATCACTATGTACATTTTACACATTCCTTCAGTTCAGCACTTTACATAATCTCTTCCAATCACAAATACAAATTGTAGTCCCCCCTCTAAAGAAACACTACTCTCAGTCAGGTTAGAGTCACCTTCCTTCACATTCTTCTCTTTTTTTCTCTCCCTTTTTACCCAGTCCTCGTTTGTTCCTTCCTGATCTGGGCACACACACATACCTCCACAATAACATGTCTATGACACCTGTTCCAGGGCTCATCCCCATCTACAAAAATACTTGGCATACGAAACATGAAATGCCTATTAATTAACTCTGCTTGACTTAACCGTGCTTAACTATGATCGAAATTATTCTCTAAGGCTCTATTAGGATGAAAAGGAATTATTAACTAGCTAAAGGGTTCTTCGGATGATTAGAACATGAAAGGACCTGAGAAATGCTGGAATTTAGTTATACCTCGTTTGTCACAATAGGGAATGGGACACTAAGCAGGCAAAGGGCCTGTGCCGTGTTCTACAGAGAAAGGTCAAGAATCCCTTCAGTCACTCTTCCTCTACCAGTGTGCCAGACCATGACTTTACCTCCCAGACTCTTCAACACATTCTAGGCCAAAGAGAACATCACTTAACCTTTCTAAACCTCTGTTTGCTGTCCCATGTGTATCGCGCTCGGCCACAAAAGTGGGAGAGGCACAGCAGGCATTCCAGCACAATGCGTTATAATGGAAGACATGAAATAGGAGTTTACTAGAATTGAACTGAATTAATATTGGTTGGTAAAAACCACATTTAATCCACAAAAAGAAAAAAAAATCATTGTTAATAGCAATTATCTTTTTGAAATCATACATCTCATATTTCAGGATAAGCTCAAAAAAATAGGTGCTCTATGATGACAGGCTGCCATCAACTCCCTGAGCTGTTTGTAACTGCCAACAATAACTAATGACACGTTAGGACTTTAAATAAGCCAAAAAGGCCAGAAAAATGGTACCTTCTTTAGGGAAACAGATTCAGTAGCAAATTTGAGGATATGATGATGTATGTTCCTCTTACTCTAAGAAGAATGGCCAGTTAAGACATAAGGATTGCCATATTCTTAAAATTAGGTTTCTCACTTCTCATGGAAGTGTCTAGCATGTTGTCCAGAATGATTTTTAGGAAATAATAATTGGTGGGGGGGGGGCACTGAAATAGATCATCTTAAGCAAATTTCACCTTCCAGGAACTCACAGACTTTGTAATGTCACTTTGCGACTCTACATGATTGGGGGTATGGGAGGAGGGTATAGCACGCAGCAGTTTTCAAATATATTTGACTATATTTTCTTAGAGTATCGAAGTGCTATTGTTCTAGGAATAACTTTGCACCTGATTTAACTTAATACTCTAATACTGTAAATGATTACGAAATGTTAGAGTACCCTACTAGCATGTGCTACTTAAAACTAGGAAAGGGAAAGGGGCTCTGACCACTTAGGCAACAGCTCTTTTCACTCTTCCATGGTAATTTCTGTGGTCCTTATGGTTCTCACACTAACATTATTTATTTGGTTTTTCAATTCTTTTCTTCACTTGGGATGCTGTTAGAAATGGGTTACACTTTCTAATCATTTAGACTTCAGGTCTTCAGATTTGTTAAGTCAAATAGGAATAAATATATAGGAGAAGCTTGAGAGGAAAGGAGTTTAAGGTGACCAACAGGGAAGTCTATCAAGGGTAGGCAGTCTTCTACATGGCATGGTTAGGTAGCATGAAACACCACTGGCTTCAAAAGCTCTCATTACCCTGGGTACCAGCAAATCTCGTCATACAGCAATTCTCATCATACCAGCAGGTAGGGGCAGAGAAGAGCTGGGAAAAGAGCCTTAATTTATTAGCACCTTCTATGTACAAGGCACTGAGCTGAGCACTTTCACAAATGTTATTTCATTTATCACCCCAACCACTTTGGAAGGTAGGTAGTGTCATCCTTATTTTCCAGGAAAGAAAATAGAGGCATCATTTCTAGGAAGCACTAGTCAAAGTACACGTTTCTTCTCAGAGTTAATACGCTGGGAAGATTGGGGAAAAAAAGCTGAGATAATAGGTATCAAAGAACTGGGGAAGTTGAATGATAGAGGCTAAAAAATGCACAGCCTTATATAAAGCTTATTATAATTACTGAAACCAGGTAGCAGCAAGAGTCCTTCAGTGAATTATCACTGATATTAAAGATGGTATTTTAACATTTAGAGATGCTCAATTTTTAAGCAAATAAAAGAACAGATGCTGAGAGTTTCCAAGTATCCTGAAGTCTCTGCATTGGCCTACTCAGGAACTGATGTGTCCGAGATCATAAAGAGAATTCTTGATGTCTCTATAGATGCTTTAACTCCACCCTCAAATCCAGCTCTTACAGGGATCCTCAGTTCACTGCACTCCTGTCTTTTGCTGGGAAGGTTTGTTTCTTTGTTGCTGATCTAAGCCACCAATTAAGAGCATGAAGAGTTTCTGTGGGAAATGGATTTCAGAGGCTTCTTTTCTCTCTCAGTAACTCAACCTATTGGTCTTCAGATATCCTTAAAAACAATGTTTTCTATATTGCTATATATGCTTATAAAAGTTTTTATCAGAAACAGAAATTTGTTTTGCTTAAAGACCTTTCCAAGTGATTCATCATTAAAAAGAAAAAAATTTACTCTCATATGCATAATATTGCTTTAGAAAACCATTTAAAGTATCATTATCACGTCATTTATGTCTAAATCTTTATGATTTATGAGACCACAAAATGCAAAGTTCATGTTTTCTACTCTATTAAAGTGTCTAAAAAAGAAAAAGAAACCCACCTAATAGTGCTAAACCCTGTAAAATAAAACTATCAACATATATATTAAAATTCTACTCTTCTAATAGTTACTACCTGACTTGTTATCTTTATATACTAACATTGTCACAGTTAACTCACTCTCTATCAAATATAGGAACAGAATGATACAACATGGGATGAGCCAGATATGATCATATAACTTTTAATCTATGCAATTGTGAATCTCATATTAATGAGAGGATCCACATCAGAAATTAGTAACAGGAGGTATCTTACAGATGGATGGTGATAAAAAATTCCAATTTAAAATGAAAGTAGCAGCAATGCAAATTAGTGCAAAGTGGAACTTTTGTTCACAAAAAAATTAAGGTCAAATTGCACAGATTTAGAATTAAGCATGTTAATTCCAGACATTGTCAGCAGTTTCTTTAAGAACCTTAGTCATTCATCTTTCTGAGATTAATATTAAAATTGTCTTAGACAAATGCCATACACTAATTGGCACTTTTCAAGTCCCTCCCCCTTGACCTGTGTACTTACATACCCTTTCAACTGTTTCCAAATGAGAAGCTACAATCTAAAAGCCTATTTTTAAAGAGAAAACATTTGGAAAATAAAGTTCAATGCCTGAAGAGCTGAAATATTCCGTGTGAATACCAGCCTGGACAGAAGATTTTCACTGAGGAAATGAGAGTTTTGAAGCATTTGGGACCAAGGAAAAGAATATTTCCTCTCAAACATTTCCAGCTTAAAATATGTGGTGAGGAAACTGGAATTTTCAAAACTGGAAAAAAAAAAGAGAAAACATTTTGGCTGATAAGATGCTCCTGAATAAAATATTATCTGAAACAAATGTTTAAGTCAGAAAACACCTGCCAATGTAGATGTGCCCTTCGATAAATATGGTGTCTCCATCCTCGCTTCACATGTTTCTTAGCAATAACATGTTGGCATTCCATTTAAACATAAGTGCAGTAGAAAAGAGGCATATACTATATCTTATGGACATGGTGTTGTAACAGCTAGACCAGGGATTTTCAATGTGTTGAAGTTACAACTGTTTTATATTAACACCACTTAGAGATTATAATTAAGTAGTTAGGTGTTTAATGACATAGATAAGAGAATAATAATATAACCAGAGTGATATCAGGCTGTTGCTGATAATTTATATAAAAGTAATAATCTGAATATAAGGCTTATGATAGGATAGTAAAGTTTGTGGATAAAGGCCACCAATAATATAATAATATTTTCATTTTTCTTTTTATGGTTTGATTTCTGTATTATGTGAAACATCTTCAAAATTGTTTTTATATACAAGTGGCAATGTATGTATATTTTGTTTTCTAATGCAGCCTTGAACATCATTGAGACAAATATCTTTATAGAATGGAGGTGTTAAAATAATTTAGAGATTTTAATGCAAATGTCTTATTTTTTCATGGACTTACAGATAACATCCCTTTTAAAAGCATACTATTAAGTAAAAAATACTCGTAATTTCCAATAAAAATATCCAATGGATATTACACTTGCAAACTGTGAAACTGGCAGACACTCATACATACAATGCTAATTTGAAGAAAATGTAAAATTTCCTGAAACTGGGAAATTGCAATTGTCAAAATAAAGAAAACCAGATGCTACCTTGGTTGGAAGAAAAGTTTCAAAGTACAGGAATAGATTAATTACTATGACAGTTGTTCTACCATATCCCTCAGGTTGGAATTGGTTGAGGGGGGAAAATCTTTAGAATCTACTAAATCTATATATTTACAACCAGAAAAGTGTAATATGAAGACTCACTTAAATGCTTAATGTAAAAAAACAATGTTTTTCCTTTGAAAATGTGTTTAACATAACATGAAGACTATTTTACTCAAGACCTATCATAATGAAATATTTGATTGAAATATGTTTAAAGCTTTCCACTTGAAACATGGATCTTATTAAATATCAGTTTATCAGATCAGCTATTTGATAATGTGCATCTGAATTCATCATGCAGGAAGATGAGTTCAGGAATATACCTGTCTTTGGTGAAAAAAAAAAAATGAGACATACCTGAGGTAAGATTACATGAGAGAATGGGGGGATGGGAAGGAGCAGGAAACATGGAATTAAGCCTTCCTGAGAATCAAGGTACTAAAATACAGAGGAAAAGCCAATCATGATTTGTAATCAAGTATCCAAAATAGGTCTTTGGTGCAAACAGTGACAGTGTAATGTCAAAAAGAAATAGATGCTGAACATGGCAGTTCCAAAACTATTTCACTTAACACAGAGTTTACTCAATTTCAGCTTCTTGAGTAAGAAATTCCAGGACACACCTCACTTGCAAAATATTTTTGATTCAGTATGTATAATAATTATTTTAATTTTATATCAATTCTTAACACATAATTGAAAGCTACGATTCTAAGAACTCATTCTAACAACATTCATTGTTCATTATATTACCAAGATAATCTAACTATTGAGACTCTTTTTAAAGGCATCCATATGAGCTTGTACCCCAATAGCCAAATATATTATTATGAAGTTCCAAGTTTTTTTTCTCCTATGTTATTATCATTTGATATAGTTTACATATTTTTCCCGCCCAAGTCTCATGTTGAATTGTAATTCCTAATATTGGAGGTGCAGCCTGGTGGGAGGTGATCAGATCATGGGGGTGGATTTTTCATGAATGGTTTAGCACCATCCTCTTGGTGCTGTCCTCACAAAAGTGAGTAAGTTCTCATAAGATCTGGTTGTTTAAAATTGTGTGGCACCTCCTTCTCTCAAGTGAAATGTTTGCTCCTGCTTCACCTTCTGCCATGAGTGAAAGTTTCCTGAGGCCTCCCCAGAAGCAGATGCTGGTGCCATGCCTCCTATACAGGCTGTAGAACTGTGAGCCAATTAAACCTCTTTTTTATAAATTACCCAGTCATGGGTATTTATTTATAGTAAGGCAAGAATGGACTAATACATCACTTTATAATTAAAATATTATGTACTAAAGTTCTAACAATATCTCAAAACATAGCCAAGCTTAAAGCATATAATACATATATTTTAAGAGATATTGGCAGATTATTTGAATTCAGACACACAATTTGCATACTCTAGAAAGGATATGGCCGGGCGTGGTGGCTCACACCTGTAATCCCAGCACTTTGGAAGGCCAAGGCAGGCGGATCACCTGAGGTCAGGAGTTCGAGACCAGCCTGGCCAACATGGTGAAACCCTGTCTCTACTAAAAATATAAAAAATTAGCTGGGTGTGGTGGCATGTGCCTGTAATCCCAGCTACTCGGGAGACTGAGGCAGGAGACTCATTTGAACCTGGGAGGCAGAGGTTGCAGTGAGCCAAGATCACGTGCCATTGCACTCCAGCCTGGGCAAAAAGAGCGAAACTCCGAAAAACAAAGGGAAGGGGAGGGGAGGGGAGAGGAGGGGAAGGGAGGAGAGGGGAGGGGAGGGGAAGGGAGGAGAGGGGAGGGAAGGGAAGGGAAGGGAAGGGAAGGGAAAGGAAGAGGAAAGAGAGAAAGAGAGGGAGAGAAAAAAAGAAAGAAGAAAGAAAGAAGGAGAGAAAGAGAGAGAAAGAAAGGATACTCAGAAGGTTATACATTGGAATTCCTTGTAATACCAGAGGATATAGAGTTTTAAGTGATTTATTTTCAAACAATTTGTTAACATGTAAAAATCACTGAACATTATCTAATATTATTATTTTCCAAAGAAAATATTCATAGGAAGTGATTTCCACTTCCAAATATCATGGAGCAGCTTATAGTAGATCAAAAATAATAAAATAGACTTTTTTAAAAACCTGAAATAAGTTTATTTATTTTATAATATATATGTAGTAGATAATTATTTTTCTAAAGTTAATAGATTTCAAACTGGATGTTGACCCTTGCTTCATCAACAAAATAATAATAATAAGCTGTAGCTAAAAGCAATTAGGAGAAGCTGGACAATATGCAAAGACACAAGATGAAGGCATAGGAGAGCTTCTGAAACAGTCAAAACTTAGGAACAAACTTGTGGAGAAAAGGAAGCTTACCATGGCAATCCCAATTTTTTTAATATTTATTTTCTCTTTGTGGCATCTGCCATAGAGCAAGAAGACGGAAGGGCAGATGAAGGCCAGCTGCTAATAGGCAGAGAAGTTTTAGGCAATCTCAAGAGACTAACAAGTAAAAAATTGTAGTTTTGTGGTAACAAAAAAGATAGAAATTTGAAAGACCTACAATCCAAAGAAAAAGAATCAGGATTTGTACCACTCCACTCTTCAAGGAAGATACTAACTAATTAAGCTGCATTGAACAATAGTCTAAGAGGCATTCAGGAAAAAAAATTATATATGTATATATATATATATATATATATATATCTCAGGACTGAATACTGGCATTCTCATGATCCTGTGAGAACTCTCAACTAGGATATCTAGAAAGCTATACCCTTGGAAAGAGGAATACTAAGACTTACGAAGGCAGAAAACCATCTACAGTCAGCTCAATTCATCATTAGATTGATGTGTCCCATTCTTTTGCTCCCTGTCAGAGAAGGGAATGAATCTTCTCTGGAATGAGATAACAGATTGGTTCTTACAATCAAACAAAATGTCTATGATTCAATGAAAAAAAAAAAGACAGTACAGTCTTGTTGAAGAAGGAGTCTCGAAAGAACAAGCAGACAATAGAAACAAACCCATAGGTGACACAAATATTAGAGATAACAGACACATAATTTAAGATAAATTAATCAATAGCTTCAAGAAATGAAAGATGACAGAGAAATTTACCACACAAATGAAACCTAAACAAAATCAGATAAAAAATATAAATCTAAAAATATAGTCACTTAAACTCATATGTTAAAAGATAAGCTTAACAGTAGTTTGGAAAGAGCTAAAATAGGGATTACAACACTGGAAGGTAGCTCAGTAGAAAATATTGAGACTGATGTGGAGTAAAATGAATGGAAAGTACAGAAAAGAGCATAAGACATATGTGGGTCATGATAGAAAGGTCTATCATATATGTTAACTTGAGTGCTGGAAAGAGAGCAGAGGGAGAATGTGGCAAATGCAATATCGCAGAGACTTTTACCAAGAATTTCTCAATGCTGAAGAAAAACTGCAAGCACAAATTCAGAACATCCTGTGTACCTGAAGTAGAATAAATATAAAGAAAACTATACAAAGAAAATCACAGTGAGATACTTCTGCATAAAACTAGCAAAATGTATGGACAAGGAGAAAAACCTTAAAAGTGCCCAGAGGGTGAAAATACCATTTCTTTCAAAGAAGTGGAAGGGACAATAGAAACCAGGAGGTAATGCCATATTTTTAAAGTGCTTAAAGGGGAAAAAAATCCCTACTAAAGTAGAATTTTAGACTCAGATAATATGTCCTCCAAAAATGAAAGAATATAAAAACTAAGATTAATTATTAGCAGTAGACACAAAATAAAGAAAATAGTATTTCTTTGAGCAAAATGAAAAAGAACCCAGAAGCAAATAGAAAAATGCAGAGAGAAGTGAAGATCAATGGAAATGGTAAATATGCATGTATATCTGAAAATACATAATACCTACAAAGAGAAATAAAGTACTTTGTGGTTTAAAATACAGCTAGAATTGGTCGGGCACAGTAGCTCATGCCTGTAATCCCAGCACTTTGGGAGGCCGAGGCTGGTGGATCACCTGAGATCAGGAGTTCGAGACCAGCCTGCCCAACATGGCGAAACCCCATCTCTACTAAAAATACAAAAATTAGCAGGGCGTGGTGGCTTGTGTCTGTAGTCCCAGTGACTTGGGAGGCTGAGGCAGGAGAACTGCTTGAACCCAGTAGGCGGAGGTTGCAGGGAGCTGAGATCGTGCCACTGCACTCCAGCCTGGGTGACAGAGCAAGACTCTGTCTCAAAAAAATAAATAAATAAAAATAAACAAATACAGCTAGAATTAAAATGTATGACAATATGAATACAAAAATCAAGAAATGGGTAAATAAGATAAAGTGTCTTATGGGTTTTGTATTTTCTGGAAATTATTAAGAGTGCAAATTTAAGATAGATGCTCTGGGCTTGGCCCAGCAGCATGTGCCTGTAGCTCCAGCTACTTGGGAGACTGAAGTTGGAGGATCACTTGAGACCAAAATTTGATACCAGCCTGGGCAACATAGCAAGACCCCATTTCCAAAAAAAAAAAATAGCTGGGCATGGTGGCTCGAAATTGTAATGCCAGCTACTCGGGAGGTTAAGGTGGGAGGATCACTTGAGCCCAAGAGTCTGAGCCCAAGAGTATGATCATGCCACTGCACTTCAGCCTGGCTGACAGAGATCCTGTCTCAAGAAAAACAAACAAACAAACAAAAACAAAAACATACATACAAAAATAAAATAGATTATCTTAAATAAGAGTATGAGTTGCAATCTCTTGGGAAATCAATAAAAATCTATGAAGTATAATTACTAAACTAGCCAAATATGAGAGTGGATTCGTGAAAAATTTAATTAGTGCGAAACAAGGAAACAACAGAAACAAAGTAAGTTAATGCAATAGAAAATCAATTGTAGTATGGTAAATATAAATTCAAATGTATCAGCAGTTACATTAAATATAAATGGACTAAATACAACATTGTAAAAACAAAGATGTGAGATTATTTTTAAAAGCTCTACTTTATGCTATTAAAACACACACACACAAACACATATGCCCTTAAATACCACAGAGCGGATGAAAGTAAAGGATGGAAAAACAACTCAAAAATATGAATCAAAATAAAACTGATGTTGCTACAATGATATCAAACAAGGTAAACATTCAGGCAACCTAACTTTATTAAAGACAAAGAGCATATTTTAATGATAAAAGGGTTAGTACCTGAGAAAAATACAGTAGTTTAAAATTTATACATCTACCTATCTAATGACATTGCTTCAAGCATATGAAACAGAAGAAATTGACAGAAATAGAAAGAAAATGAACAGATCAACAATCATAGTGGAAAATTTTAACATATTTCTCTAAGAAATGATAAATGGACAAAATATCAGTAAGGATACAGATGATTTTAGCAAGAAAATAAACACTCACGATGTAACTGACTTATTTAAAACATTGTGTTCAAAGGTGATAGGTATTCTTTCAAGTGCATGTGGAATGTATGCTAAAACAGATCATGTTTTATTCAATGTTGTTATAGGTTCAACACATTTCTGAGAATTAAAATCATAGTGCATTCTCTGATCTTATTGCTGTTGATTATAAACTGAATTTTTTAAATAGAAAATCCACAGATGTTCGAAAATTAATCAATGCACTTCTAGAAATAGAATAAAATTTCCTAATAATATATACAGATATTAATAGGTATCTACATAAAACTCATAATTAGTATCATACATAAACACAGAAACTTTTCTCCATGAGGTTGGAACAAGACAAAGATGTCCATTAATGCCTCTTCAGTTCAATATCTAGCGAGAGTTAAGCAAGAAAATAACTGGAAGATATAAGGATTAGAAAACAAAAGAAAAAATGACATTATTGGCAGATGATGTAACTCTATATGTATAAAACTCAAAGGCTTCTACAGTAAACCAATTAATATTTATAAATAAATTTAGCAAGAGAACTGAAGGAATAGTCAATATTTAAAAATCAATTGTACTTTTAAATACCACTAACAGACAATTAGAAAATGAAATTATAAAAATATACATACAATTTGCAACAGCATCCAAAGAAAGCAAATACCAAAAGAAAAAAATCTAATAAAATATGCATAAGATCTGCACAGGTAAAATCAAAAAAAATTACTGAGAGAAATTAAAGACTATAAAAACTACAAATGAAAGGATTTACCATGTTTCTGAACAGAATACAATGCTGAAAAGATAGCATTTCTTTCAAAAATGATATATAGATTCAATCAAAATTCTAGCAGATATTTTTAAATATGGAAATCCACAAGATAATTTTAAAATCCATATGGAAATGTAAAGGGATAAGAATAACCAAGATCATCTTGAAGAAGAACAAATTCAACAGAGATATAACCCTGGAAATCAAGACTTAATAAAATATATAGTAATTAAGACAGTGTATACACAGAGAAAGGAGACAGTGTACACAAGGAGAACCTAAAGACAAATCTGCACAAATATGTAGTCTCTTGCTTTATGGCAAAAGTGAAACTGCACTGGAATATTGAAAGAATTTTCTTCTCTATAAATACTGCTGAGCAAATTGGTTATACGAAAAGAAAAAAATATATAAAGGACCTTACCTTTCAGCATACACAGAAATCAATTCAGGTGCTTTGTAGACATAAAAATGAATGGTAAAAATACATTTCCAAAAAATAAGAATATATTGTTATGCTCTTGGATAAGTAAAGCTATTTTTAACAGTACACAAAATGCACTAACCATTAAGGAAGACCACATTAAAATTAGGAGATTATATTCATCCAAAGACATCATTAAGAAAGTCAAAAAAAAAAGCAAACCATAGACTGGAAAGAGATGTTTGCAAGGCACATGTTTCAAAAGAACACATATCCAGAATATACCAACTACTACACTACCAGAAGAAAAAAGACAACTCAAAAAAGAAACGAGCAATGGAGTTGATCAGATATTTCACAAAAGGTAATATCCATGGCCAATAAATGTAGGTAAAGTGGTCAAATTTTATTAGTTGTCAAAGGGGTGCAAATTAAAATTACAGTGAGATATCACTATATATCCACCAAAATGGATAAAATTGAAGAGAATGACAACACCAAACCCTGGTGAGGATATAGAGCAACATCAGACGTTGCTGGTACAAGCATTAAAAAGTACAACTGCTTCAGAAAATCATTTGATCAAATCCACCACAGTTGAACAAACATACACCTTATTACACAGCATTTCCACTCCTAGGTATATTCAACAGAAATGTGTACTTGTGTGCCCAAATCACATGAAGAAGATTAACAGCAGCCAACAATTAAAGACAACCCATGTCTATCAAAAGTCGGGATTAATGAATTTTAGTATATTTATGTGATGAAATATTCTACTGCAATGAAAAGGAATGAACTGCAATTACACAACACAATATAGGTACAACAAAGCGCATATGATACGTTACTACTTATATAAAGGTCAGCAACATAAAACTAATTGAAAGATAAAAGAATCAAGACAACAATTTCTTTTGGAGGGGGTAATGACAAAATGTGAGAAAGGGGAGGTTCTTATATGTTAATAATGTTCTATTTCTTGAACTTACTGAGTATTACACAGATATGTTCCCTTTTTAAAAGTATTTAATAATATGTACACTTTCATTTGTGCATTTTTAATGTCTTATTTCTTTTTTCCTTTTTTTTTTTTTTTTTTTTTTGAGACAGAGTCGCGCTCTGTCGCCCAGGCTGGAGTGCAATGGCATGATCTTGGCTCACTGCAACCTCCACCTCCTGGGTTCCAGTGATTCCTGCCTCAGCCTCCCTAGTAGCTGGGACTACAGGCACGCACCACCGTGCCCGACTAATTTTTGTTTTTCAGTAGAGACGGGATTTCACTATGTTGGCCAGGGTGGTCTTGATCTCTTGACCTCGTGATTCACCTGCCTCAGCTTCCCAAAGTGTTGGGATTACAGGTGTAAGCTACTGCGCCCAGGCTTTAATGTTTTATTTCAACAAAAAATTTACTTAACACAAAACAAACTGCAGGGCTGATGAAAATATAGTTCAGAAGAAAAGTTTTAGCTTCATCTTTTCCTCTCTTCACTGACCTGCTATACCAGTAAAGATATTGTCCCAAAATTTTAAGTTCTATATTGGCTTCATGGAGACTTTAGTCTTCAATTTTACTTATGGTAAAGAGAGGTTAAGGACATCAGTTCATACGTACCACCACAATAATAACTTCAAGTGAAAGCCACTATAAACCACAATAGAATGCTTACATGTCTTAATTTTTATATGGTTGTACTTTTTTCCCCTTAAATCTCTAAGTTATTTTATTGAGAACAGTCATGTGTCATCTAGTGACAGACATACGGTCAGAGAACTGCATCATCAGGCAATTTCATTGTTACAGGAACATCATAGTGTGTACTCACAGAAACCTGGATGGTGTAGCCTACGACTCACCTGGGCTATATGCCATAGAGTGTTGCTCCTAAGCTACAAACCTGTACAGCATGTTACTGTACTGAATACCATAGGCAACTGTAACACAGTAGTAAGTATGTGTGTATCTACACATAGGAAAGGTACAGTAAACATCTGATATTATAATCTTTTGGGACCACTGTTATATATGTGGTCCATCATTGGCTGAAATGTCTTTATGTGATGCATAACTGCAATTGTCTTTTACTGTGTCCTTGCCACATGCTTATGAAGTGAATAGAGAAAGATATTATCCGTCTCACAAGGCAAGACAGAATGAACCAAAACCACCACCAAAACCCATTTGGATTTTTGCTAAAAAGAGGGTGATTGATTGATTCTGCACTTGTTTTATGGCCTTACCAACTCACACACATAATTTCTGCTTTGACCTAATCTGCTAAACACAGACTCATCTAGTCATGCCCAGAGACTAGTTTCTAGCATCTCCTTCAGTGCAGAATTCTATGAATATTTGTTTGAAACACAAAATGCTTTGGACAGCTGTCCACATTTCTCTCCAGAGCTGTTTTTCAGGGCTCCTTCATTTCTCCTAATTACATCAAGTGGAAAGCCCGAATGACGTGCTAATCAGCATTCAACACCTTACATACTTACATCCATAGCTTTACTAGGAGAGTAACTAATTTTTTTTTCTAAAGAGAGAGGATACGACCTGCCTCCTGATGCAGAATTCTTATAGCTACATCAGCGAGAAAGAGAAGTGAACTACTTGTTCTTAAGGAACTGAAGATTGTTACATTCATACTGGACTGCCATGCAATGTGTGCAAAACTGGTAACAATTTTTCAAAAATATAGGGGTATTCTGATGATAGTAACCTCATCCTCCCCAGAACAGAAGAGCTGGGGCATTTCTGAAAGGATTAATGGGACCAATTTACCTTATCTCAAGAGATTGATGTATTCTCTCTGATTATGCTACAGTAGACTAAGAATTGACTTCTCTAAAGGGTAGTTGGTTCTAGGAGTGATCCAAATCTATAATTCTATCTTATGAAATTCTACAGGCTTTCTTTAAAAGGCTTATAATTCCTTGACTTCAATAAGGGGAATTCTCATTTTCTAACATATCTATGAACCACATCATTAATACAATCATCTATTTCTCCCCAATTTTAGGCACCAAAATTGGGGAGGGAATAGAGCAACATGGTGCTCTATTAAATCTAAATCTAAATTAAATCACATTTCCATTAAGGAAATGAGATTCAGTTCAATGTAACGGCTGTCATGAAATCTAGGCTGGGAAGTGGAATCAAACTTACTTTTCCTAATTTTAAGTCCAATGTGTTCATCCTAGTATTTTCTAAATTGTATGATATTAACAAGAATATCAGTTGTGAGACAGGAATTACAAGTGAGATCATGCAAGCTCAGAGCTTGAGAACTTTGACCACTCAGTCTTCTTGGTTTGTTTTACTTCTATACATCCCTACCATCCATGCTGCAAAACCCCCAAGAAAATCTTAAGACTAACGTTACTGATATTCTAAGAAAAGCATAATCTTCTGCTATAATTTCAGAATTCAGTCCAAATTTCACATCTGAAGATCATGGTGAACTAACTTCTCTCATTCTCTCATCTTTGCCTATCATGGTGGTCCATCTAGTTTTGGCTCTACCAACTATTTCACTCAACTGGAGGAGATATTTACACATACACATACACACACACACACACACACACGTGCTTGCACCTTTCTGGGATATGACTGGTTGATTAGAGGAAAATATTCAAAGATATTAGATGTGTTTAATTAGGATTCCACATGCGCCTATTATTTTAAGATGAGAAATAAAATGCTCTCTGAGAAGCCTTATCTAAAATTTGAATGGAATTTCCAAGTCATTCTGTTCTTGGTTATTGTGATAGTTCAATGTTGTGGAAATCATTACAAATTCTGTTTTGCTACTATAAAGAAGGATGAGACCTTGAAATGAATGAATAAATCTTCCAGATTTTAAGTTCTTAGACTTTCAACTTTTACTCACAAAATCTATTACTGTAAATAATAAACATGAACAATCAAACAGCATTATAGTCTTTCATCCCAGAATTTATTTCAAGCATATCATTGATAATAGAAATACCTTTATATACTCAAAATACTTTTTGAAGGAATCTCATAACCAACCTGAAGAAGGAATGAATTACTTATAAGTATCTTGCCCCTGAAATTTTAAAAATGACCTTTGAAAGATATTTCCAAGTCAACCAAGACCAACATATGAGAAATAACTAGGGGTAAATTGATTTTTGTCACCCAAATTCTTTTGCAGTTAAAATAGCTTCTCACTCACCTACATATCAGGGTTTTCCTCATGCTGTGGATCTTGAATATTGATTTTCATATAAACATTTTTTAAAAATGATGTTCTGAATTATAAGAAATGTAAACTCTTTAGGTATTTGAAATTGAAAAGAGTTGAGAAGAGTTGCTTTTAGAAAGAGCAAAGAGGACAAGTGAAAAATTTAAAAATGGAATGAATGGAATTTAAAAATGCAAATGAGTGAATCATATTTTTCAGAGAAGCCAGATGTCCACTTACTTCCATGTTACAAATCAGTCTAAAGGCTTATTTGTAAGGAAAGGTTTACACAATAAAAACAAAATGATGTATTTAGAAAAACAGTCTATTGATCCATCTGGTTTCAATGTCTATATAAGAAAGAAGGAAAAAGATGGCATTTTGGTTAACGTTACCTCAATTATCAAGACTAGAGTTACTGAATCTTCCTTCAAGAAGATCGTGAATAGACATTACTTTTTTTGCAAAATTTCTTTGTGTGTACTTCATAAACATTTTCTGTAAAGAAGGACCACAGCGTTTATAAAGAATTGTATTTCCAAAAAGGTTTAAGAACCTCTGCTTCTCTAGCCCAAATATCTACATTATGAGATCGCATGGTTTGCACCTTTTTTAAGATAGATACTACCAAAAGACACAAGTATGGTGTTTTTTAAGAAGTCAAACATTCTGCAAGTAAAACTTTTTTTTTTTTTGTAATCGTTCGATTTGATGAGTTCAATCAATACCCTTTGGAAATGGGAAAAGGAGTAGAAATGACAAAATACTTAACTACAAATTATTATTATAATCATTTATCCTCATAAATGATCATATAAAAAGCCACATACACCAGGCAAAAATAAATCTTAAAATCATTATCATACTTTAAAATAGTTTTACAATAATATGGCTAAGGGCTTTGGTATTTGCATTAACAAATACTCAAATCAGTTAACTATATTTGTTCCAGTCCAGCCAAATAAATAAATACATAAATAAGCAGAATAGAAATATTTACTGCAACTATGCAAACATCATTTCAAGTAACTGAATTACAGAATTTAACAGTATCATATCACTTGAAAATTTGTGAATGGGAGCATCATAAGAGAAAAAAGAAAGTATGCATCCCCACGGTTCTTCAAACAATTCAAAGTTGGCCAAAATGTATACTACAGATTCTATTACTTGTATTTTTTTTATTTGAATGCTCTGTTAGAAAGTTCTACTTCAAATTTCTTAATGTATTATCATTATCATTATTTCACTGTTCTATTTTTTAAAAGGTTTACATAGCAGAGAAGAAATGGAGAATTATCAATTACTGAGAAAATTTGGGTTGAAGACAGCCAACACTTATTAGTAAGGCTCCTTCACACCCACACCCATATAATCCACCAGGTACTGTTATCTCATCAAAATTAAGTATATTTTCCAGCTCATTTGACGAGATTTAGTTCAACTTTTTGCTTTATATGAATAGAATTTGTCTAAATAAAAATTTTAAATAAGGGGGTTAGATAATGATCCTTGCCTAATATGGTATTTCTAAAATGCTTCTTTGTTTGAGTTGAGATATTAGAACAGTCCTTTTTTGCCATCTGCACTTATATACAATTTATTAGAATCAAGAAAACATAATAAACTTAATAAATGACCAGTCTGGGTAGTGTTTCATTTCTAAAGCTTCAGAATAGTTATGGAAGCTAAGTAAAAGAAGAAATCCACTTTTTACTTAATTAGTAACTAGGGCAGTCATTTCATACAGGAAACAGGAGCTCAGTAAATGCTTCTCTCAAGGGGGTGATAATATATATTCATACTGTATACAAGAAACAGCGATCTTGTTGGTAAGGATACAATCTTATTTGGTCAGGAAATAAACTCGAAGCCTTATTTGAACCTATTATTTTCTGAAATCACCAAACCATGCAATATGACTTGGGCTTATAATAGGGGATCATCTAAATCCTTGCTTCCCACAGTGGGTCTGCAGAGAGTAGCATAAGCATCACCTTTGAGCTTGTTTGAAATGCAAATACTCCCACCCACCTGAGGCCTATGGAATCAGTATCTTCAATATAACAAGATTGGGGGGATTTGTACAGATTAAATATCAGAAGCCCTTGTCTAGATAAGTGATTCCCCAAGTGTGATTCTAAACCAACAGCATCAGCATCATCTATGGGTCTGTAAAAAATGAAAATTAATCGGTCCTACCCCAGGCCTACTGCTTTAACAAGTTCTTCAGGTAGTTCTTAAACACATTATAGTTTGATAATCACTGACCTAGATCATTAAATTCTGATTTTGTTTCAAATATGTTCTGTGTACCAAGCTCTCCTGCTACCTGCTTCTTTTTCACACCTACTAGAAAAAGAATCCTTCTAACACATTGTATAATGGGAAAAAAAATTTGAGTATTTAACTATTCTTGGATAGCCCTAGAATTACTCAACTATTTAAAATAATTTGAGTATAGATTTCTCTGCTTGGGCTTATTAATATTCCATTATCTTTCCTGTTATCTCAGAAAAATATCATAATAATTTACATATATTTACTTTTCATGCACATACACATGGAGATATATTATTTTTTAAATGGAGGTATTGAATGAGTGGAAAGTAGTCATGATATTAACCATACACCTACATTTAGTACTTATTTTTTTCCCCTCCCTTCCTATGTAATGTAAAAGAGACAAGAAAGCAAGCCAATACCAAAACAAAATGATAGAAGCAGAGCTTTACGATAATGTATGTTTTTGAAGCCATGGAAAGTGTTAAAGCCAAAGACCTTCTAAAAAACATTAATTAACTTTGAGCCTTCCTGTGGCAATCTTCAGTCTACTGACAAGAGTTTGAAGTGGTCCCATCTTTATCGTCAATCTAGTTCAGCAATCACCTCCTGTATGAATCTTCTAGCCTCTCTAAGGCAAATTAGGAGCAACTCCTCCAACTTCCCATAAAAATGTTGGCACATTTTTATCATAGCGCTGGCTGTGTTGTGTTGTTGCCTTTGTTTTATACCCTCATTCACCAGATGATCAGTATTTTGAAGTTTTGAAACTATATCTTAGTGGTTTCTGAATTACTGACAGACAAGATAGACATGCCCTTTAGTCAATACTCGGTATTATTTTTGAGTGAACAAATGAGCAAATGAATGAAACCATCATAGTAAATATAATATATCCGCTTAGGGAATAAGAGCTCAAATAACAATGAAAAAAAATCAGGTATCAGCAATAATCTTGCATCACTTGTTATGTCAACAGTGTTAGAATATCGTTTGTCTTGTACCCATGTAGGCACTTTTGACAACTATAGCTGTGACACAGAATCATCCAATACTAGTATCCCAAAAGACCTGAAATATAATCAAATGGATGCTATGAATTTCTGCTAATGAGGCAATACAAAGCCCTAATTAAATGACTTGCTCAAATTTGTATTGCATGTTATTGAAAAAAAACAGAAATAACCTATTTGTTTTCCCATTGCCCAACACTGCCACTTAAAACATCGTGAAATAACTTAACTTACCAATTATGTGCCTTTCACACTTAAATAACTATGAAAATTATGATGTATTTCATCTGATGTTTTATATCTGTAAATAAAAATTTACACTGTTCCATCATTACTATCCTGCTCCATCTTACCATTTGGAACAGACTTGTTCCTTGTCTGTTTTAGGGTATCCTTGAGAAATTTCAAGGCCCCATTTCACTTTATAAAGCCCCTTCCTCCCTCAGTACCCATGAATAAATCTCCTTAGTGTTAAAGAAGTTGTGCATACATGCCAAGAAGGGAACAGACAACTTAACACTGCCTGGGAGGAGGATTTCCTTTCCATGCTTTGGTCTCAGGCAAGCTTTTATAACGTTGGATGACCTTTTGCTCCAGAATACTCAGTCTATTGTACAATGACTTTCTTTTCTTGGATATAGAACGAAGAGATCAGGCTTCAAATCTTTGAGGTGGAGCATCAGAAATTTACCATATGAAAAATCCCGAAGATCTCTGAAGCCAGAGAATCAACATCGTTAACAGTGCCATGTCTTACCCAACAATTACCTCCTTCCACATTTTAGCTTATTTTAGTTGCAGAAGGCTAGTCAAGTGTCATGTCTGAAGAAACGCAGATAAATAGGAGAACAGGAAAAAGAGAAATGTGGTCACGGTGAAGAAAATAATGAATACAAACTCGTCCTTATGCATATAATCAGTCATTAATTTGATTATACATTTATTCTTTTTGCTTCTTAGACTTTCTTAGTGATAATGTTTACATAAATCTTTTGTACAGGTGATAAAATTAGTTCAAGAAACAGTATCCCCGGGACTGAAATAAATATTTCAGGTTAAATATATTCAAAGTGTTTCTCATTGACCTAAAGGCAATGCAGTGTGTGTATGTGTGTGTGTGTGTGCCTAAAAACCTGTGCTAGAAACTAAAAACATGATTTTGAGATATTGAAAGGCAAACTATATTATTTCTGTAAGCCTTTCTCCAGCTACACATACTGCAAAATGATTGCATAGATGTAATATCAAAGTCATAATAATTTCTTAACCATGTGGAAGGAGATATTTTTAAAATGAATATTGAAAGATGCCCTAAACTTCAGTGACAGCAAACATTGATTTATAGCAAATTCCCCAGCAAAACAAGTCTGAAACAAACAGATTAATTTTAGAACTTAATTGGTTCAAGTATCTAATTCTTTCAGATCATGGAAAATATAATTTCTAAAATAAGAGATCTAGAGTATATGACCTTATAAGTCTTTAACTCCATAAAATGTGTTAATGATTATTCAGGTTCTTACCTAAAATGAAACAATGACACTCGAATATGAGAAGAAAACAAGTATCTGTAATATTGTGAATCACATTTTCCCTGCAATATCAGGATTTTTTGGGGAGGCTGGGGATTTAAATACTGGTACTCATTTATTTTTGCTGATACAAAAATACTATTAGCCATACCTATGTTCAATTAGAAGGAAAAAAATGAAGAAGTTTAATAGTTGGCTAAAATCTCTATGTGCTAAATTCAGTTCAGGCTTAATTTGTGAACAGAAATCTTTTAATATATATTTGGTTAAGGATATATGATCTAGTCACCAATGGTGAATGGCTTGGGATATAAGGAGGAGCATAAACCAGCTGTGAATATTTAAACTAAACATAGAAAATTAAATGTATTTTCATCTATTATTTTATGATAATATTACAATCTGTTCTAACAACAGCATATGCTATTTTATTATTTTGTAAATTCTCAATCCCCTCCTCCAAAAAAATTAGATGTCAGAAGTTCTCACACAGTCAAAACCCTCCAACATGAAATTTATAATCAAGGACTCAGCCCGGAAGCACATCTAAATTCTGTTCAAATAAAATACCTCCTCCCTTAAATGTTCTCACATATCAAATCACTGTATTCATCCCTATGTATTATTCGTACCATAAAAAAACACCCATGTGCTTTAGAAAAAGGCTTTTACTCTTGCAAAATTATTGAGATGTCTATCTGAAAAATCAATGGCAGTTTTGGTGACATAATTACTCTCATTCTCAAAAGCCAGGCATTCATAAATGTGGAGCTATGTCTTTTTCTGGTGGTAAAGTTCAGGATTTACTAATTGGTACAATCAGAGAGCACTGGTTTCAAGGCTGCTGCAGCAGTATACTTACCTAAATTGAAGTGCAAGCTAAATCCATAGTGAGAAGCACTCACTTACTCATACAAACTGATAAATTATACTGCCGAGTAATCAGTTTGCATAGGCAGTTGTTCATAGACGTGTCTCTGCTCCATCAATGCACTAAAAAGCCATGTAGGGTCTCATTTCTTCACCCTCCAAAGGACAAGTCACAAAACAAATCACAGAGAAGGGAGTCAGAAAATACAGAAGCCCTATCTTCAGCCCACATACCATTTATAACAGTGAAATTAGAATTATATCAGTAAAATGGAAGAGCACTGAAATAAAGACTTCTCATGTGAGAGTAAAGAAATATAGAGACATAATGAAAATAAAGGCTGAAAGCCAGTGTTAGTATTCTGACTTCAAAGTTCATGAAGTAGTCTGTAAATAGCATGCACTTTTTAACGGGCACATTCTATAGCTTTCAAAAATACTGCTATATAGAGGGTATGTTGCATTTATTTAGTTATTGCTTACAGCAGAATAGACAACTGCCATTTACTTATTTTGCTACCTATAACTAGGAGCCTATGGTAGCCCCACCCCCACTGTATGTGTATTATTAATTCTGTAAGGATACTATTGCTGTATTTACATATACACAACTTGAGGTGCAAGGAAAAAGCAAGTAATCAGGAACTTCAATTTGGTGTCTTAAGAATCGTCCTGTATTCTTATTATCCTGCGATTGTGCTCAGAGCTAGAGAATTTAAAATGAAAAAAAAAAAAAACACCTAATACTAGCAATCACCATATTTCCTGTAATCAAGTCCATACTTCTTTTCATATTCTTTCACTGGATTGCTTTTCTCTGTTTATTGTTGTTGCTAAACAAGATGAGAGTTTAGGCGACATTTTTCAATGATGACTTCTTTTGCAATAACAAAATTCTTAAATGTAGTCTCCATTTTCCTCCTGCTATGTGCTATCAAATTCATCTTTGTATGGGAGGCACAAACTAAAATGAGTAAATTGCCTTTAGTAGGTAGTACTCTTTTCCTGACACTAGGAAGTAAATTGTCAAAGAGTTACACAGGGTTTTAGCTGCATGATTCCCATTGACTTTAATGGGAGTTGCAAGGAAAACACCCCATGCGAAGCTTAGAAAAGTAGGGGTTAGTTTTCTTTATGGTCTCCACTGTATTTTGTACTCTCTAGCCTTGAACACTCTGTCTTCACTCACCTTCTGTTCTCCCCTTTCTTTGTAGCTTAACCCTCAAATAATATAAATCTTAGGCCTTTTCACTTAACCATCCATGTGCATAGGTACTCAACACACTCTATCCCAGCACCACTTCCAGGGTGTCACAATTAAACACCTCATTATCCAACCTGCTGACCCTCAGCCATTCACCATTGTCCAGTTTATGTGGGGAAAACATTTTTGTGGAATATTGTTACAATACTAGCTCGATAATTTTTGAAACATGTACTGGATTTCAAATAATATCAAAATTACCTAAATTATATTCTTTCTTCCTTCTTAAAAAATGCCTATTAATATTACTACTCTCATTATTGTTTAACTTTTAAGTACTTTTAGGATTTCCTGAAGGTTTGCATAGAGCACAACTAAATAAGCTTCTTGGAAATACATCAGGCATGGCCAGGCAGTTAATATAGCGACTTAAGCAGCAGTTAGCTAAAGTGCTTCATAGGACAACTAGTGAACAACATAATAGATACCATGATGTTAGCTCCTGGCAGAATGGGTACAAGATTCCATCATGTCTGGGGAATGAAGGATACCCTTGTCTGTGTAATGGAGAGAGCAATACCACAATTGGCTGATGTCACTCTTATATAATACATTGTAACACACACACACACACACACACACACACACACACACACCCCTATGGGATTGTTCTAATTCTCCAGCAAGTTTTGATTGTGGAGAAAGCCAAACTAGGGTAGCTTTGAGCTAGATTTTTATGAGTGTTTGCTTCTGTATAGAATGCACAAAAGGCCCAATCTTTGTGCCTACCACTTTTTTCATTACTGTGGCATTAATTACAAAGTAAGATGCCAAGTAATTGGCAAGGGGAACACTACTTGCTTATTTATCAGATACCTTTATCCTATGCTCCTGGCTTCTTTCCTTTACTGCACTTTAATAATAGATTACCAGGATAGCAATGTAAAGAGTAAAATGTCTTTCCTTTGCAAATTTTTAACTCAACTTACCTTGTACTCTTTGTCTTACTTCAAATCAGACCAATAAGAAAGGATTTGCACCCAGCAACATATTATTAATCAAACACCATATACAATCACATAAAGTCCAAAACAAAGCAAAGAGCACGGTCTGCCTAAAGCAAATGGTTTAATACCACCAAAAATCTTCCCAGTTCATTCTGCACCTATGGATTTATTATTCCTATGAAACACTGTGGAAGTGTGCCATAAAATACCAGACACATCAAGCAAACATCCTGAAATTCTCTCAACAGTCAGGGTACCTAAAAAAATACAAGGACATACTTTTCTCAATTTTTCATCTCATTTTCCCCAGTTATTATTGATTACTTCTATTCTATCTCTATGTTGATCATGACAAAAGATATGTTTTTCATAAAATAATACATTTGGACATAATAACGAGAACCTTGGTTCCCATCTTCCCGTTGCCGAATAGCACGTCTCGTGCTGTACAGGCGCAGTTGGCTGTCCAAGGACCCTGATGCCAAATTGCGGAGGATATTCTTGTCGCAGTGACAAATTGCTTGCTGGTGGGCTGTGCAGAGTGTTATTCTGGCAGCATCGGAGTTGTCTACGTGTCTGTCACTTGGTTAGGCTGCTTCAATGCTAGGTGATTCCACCCCACTCCCCACCCCCTTTTCTTTTTTCAACGCATTTTTCAGACTTACCTTTGCTTCTCAGTGAATGGGGACTTTAACATTCACTTGACAATGAGCTTATAAAAATGCCTCCCAAGTTCTCCGTACAGGTATCTGTAGGGTGAGAGAAGGATTTTTTCACAGTGCCATACTTGTTTTCCATACAAACCTACAGGCTGCCATTATAGCCACCCACATTCCGGTTGGCAACGCACTTATGCAGTGAGCGCCTTAATGAATCCAGACAAAACTGCACAGCATTCCTGACACACAGGAAAATCATGCATTTTCATGATATTTCAGGGTAATTTAATTCTTTAGTGTGTAAAATATTGATGGTCAATATTATTTGATAACATTTCAGCAAAGAGATTATTCTGCTTTTGATCTGACACTTATTTTTTAAGCTAAAAAGATTTCCTTTACAGGTTCCTTATATTAAGTATGTTTGTCCAGAGAGGATCTGCTAGAATAAAAAAAGCAGAAATGTAAATGAGTAGTCAACATTCTGTAAACAAATTAGCTTGTAAACATACTGTAGACAATCCCAACAGTGTCTGTTGACTACCTATGAAGGTATATAATTTAATGCCTTCAGATAATTTGTGGGTAAAGTCTAACCAGCTGACATTTTGAGATAAATAATAAATAACACTCCTATTTCATTACTGAGTTTATAATTAAGTATTAATGTAAAGGCATTTTAAAAACTATAGCTACAGGAGATACAGTATTTTAAAATTGTTTTGTGAAACTGAAAAGGATAATTGTAATGAACACAAAAGATGTAGGAGGCCTTTTTTAATTCTATGGAGTGACAGTAGATTTTCTCCATAAAACACATCCTGCAGCAGTGGTGTGTTATTTAAGATTCGAGGATGTATAAAAGAATCTAATGGATTTTTTTCACAAAAGATAATATACAATGGAATAATTCTTAAAGGAAATGAACAGGCTTTTAATCTTGTGGAAAAAAATGTTTGTTTTTGCTCCTCTCATATATAAATGTATTTGTTGGTTTTATTGTTCAAACTGTAGCCCTGAATTAAGTGGATTGTAAAGTTCTCCTAAATACTTTAGACTTGCTTTCAAGGAAATATTTGTAATTTTTATACATATATACATACATATATGTATATATACACCCCAAAGATTTCACTTACACTAATTAGAAGAAATAATAAGAAAGCCCTAAGTAGTGGAACTTGGAGAGAGTCTAAAAGATATTTTAACAGTTCCATTTGCAGGATGCATAGGTAAAGTTTTCAGCCCAACGTGATGTTTAAATTAGTTTGTTTTCATCGTAACTACTGACGGGACTTAAGTTAGCCCTCTAAACTGCATGGGTATTTCCAAACTAAACTTATTAAATTCTCTTTTCCCAACCTTTTTTTTTTGTGTGTGTTTTGTGTTTTCTCTAAAACCTGGCAGCACAAATTTTCTAGCTTTCATCACTTAAGAGCATCTAATGTGAGGCTATTGATCCTAAAATTGCTAGGGTTTTCTAAGAAGTCTCCTTGTTGGTGCTGCACTGTTGTCACTGAAGTGGTTAAAGCTTTGTTTGTTTGTTTTGTTCTGAATGGCTCTTAATGGATTAAGCTTTAGGCTTTCACCAAAGCAGTAACTGATTGTTAAAAGTGGCAAGGAATAAACTAACCACAGGGTGTGTGTGTGTGTGTGTGGGTGTGCACATGAGTGTTTGTGTATGTGTGCATGCGTGTGTGTGTGTGTGCATGCACTGGCAGAGCAAAGTAAATTATAATCTTTAAGTTCTGAAACTCAGCTAGTATAAACATATGTTAAATAAAATATTTCTTACTATATATCTTTAACATATCTATCCTCTGCAAATTGCCAGAATTATGTTAATCAATCCTGACAATGGATTAACTCTATTTAATCAAGAATAATTGAATTAAACTGTGTAATAACCCACAGCTATTGAAATGGATAACATTAAATTTAGTTGCAAGATTTACCTATGAAATTAACATGCCATTGTGTTTTCATACTAAAACTCTTTTTCATAATTTTACCAGTAATATTCAAAATGGTGATTTCAAGTTATATAAACCTTTAAAGCTCTCACTACAACATTAAGGAATATATATGCACTTGTCTTTGTAATATTATGCTGTGGTTCTGGACTCATATAATTAGGTTTTGGCTTAAGTGTGATATTAAGTAGAAGATTAATGACTTGACGAGTAAAGAAACACCCTTATCTGCAGAAACAGATGGAAATGCATGAATTTATATGACTATTTAACACAGTGCCAGCTCCTCTATAAGAGGAGGACTTTATTCAAGGTCTCAGTACCAATCCATGGTGACTCCAAGAGCTAAATACTCAAATTAAAAAAAAAAATGTTATCCCATTTCACAACTCTTTTAATGGGTATGATGGACAAAACCCTAGACAGTTTTCAATCACCCCTCCTGTTGTCCAGGAATGGCATACACTGCCATTCTTGAGTATCCCTAGGCACTGGTAATGGATGGCGACTACCTCTGGCAGAGAATGGCTAACTGCTCTTGGATTTGCTGGAGAGCAGTTGCATTTCTTTTATTCCAATGGGAAAGTTACGAAAGTCAAGAAGAAATGGATTAAAATAAAAATGGCCACTGTTTCAGCTTTATATAACCTGATTTCTTAGCCAAAAACCACAAGGTGACAGTCCCTTGGTAAATTTTCGACATGGATGATCCAAAAAGATGCAGCACAGCATTTAGGCCCCTCTGAATGCCATATTTGAAATGTTGTATTTAGGGAGTACAGTTGTCCCTCAGTATCCACCAGGGATTGGTTCCAGAACCCCTGCCTTTATCAAAATCTGTGGATGCTCAAGTTTCTTATATAGAATCGCACGGTGTTTGCATATAACCTATGGATATCCTCCTGTACACTTTAAATCATGTCTAGATTATTTATAATACCTAATGCAATGCAAATGCTATACAAATCATTGTTACACTGTATTCTTTGTATTATTATAGTTGTGTTGTTATTTCTTATTGAGTTTTTCCTAGAATATTTTCCTTCTGAGGTTGGTTGAATCCTCGGATGCTGAATCCATGGATACAGACAGCAAATTGTACATCTTGTTATAATTAAGTTACTTTAAACATGGGAATTAAAATGAATATTGTTCCATTGTGTTTTGATCCTAAAACTACTTTTCATAATTTTACCGGTAATATTCAAAATGGTGATTCCAAGTTATATAAACCTTTAAAGCTCTCACTAGAACATTAAGGAATATATATGCACTTGTCTTCATAATATTATGTTGCGGTTCTGGACTCATACAATTAGGTTTTCACTTAAGGTGATATTAAGTAGAAGATTAATGACATGGATATTGTCTTTCATATTTGCACATGTAAGTACAAATGAACAGCTTGTTTTATGTCTTAGGGTATTATCTCAATTCACTAAATTTTATAAATAAAAGAATAGCAAAAATTTCTCTTCCTCATAAATCTTGCACACAAAAGATATGAAGCCTTGGAGGAACTTTCTAATTTCCATCTCATACTTGTAAAAAATGCAATGAATTGAATTGAAAGGGAGGGTATATTAAAGGGAATGCATAAGATTCAAATGAGGGTGCATTTAGCATGTAGAGGGAATGATCGATTCCACTATATGCCTGTGCAGTCTTTGTAATTTTCAAAATTTCATTCAATGTGCTGATATTCTGATAACAGAACTAACTGCCACTATAACTTTAGAGCCTACCATTAAGAGAAGGTGATTTTTCCCCTTGCATGTAATATTCTAAAATTAAGGTGGGGAAAGTGTTATAAAACCTAGATTAATAGCTTTAGTCAATGACTAATTTGCTAACTGTGTGACTCCCAAAATGCCAAATGTAGTTAATATTTATATTAAAAAGATGATGCATTTATAAAAAACAAGGTCTCTATGTCATAATCCTTTCCTGAGGCATTGTACCAAAATAAAGAGGGCAGGGGGTGGCTACTAAGGAGAGTTCTTTCCCCCTACCTCTTTTTTTTCCTTTGTAAGATCTGGGATACCTCTAATTGACCCACTGTACTTTGTTCCTAACACCTTTTGAAAAGCAAAACAAACAAGCTGTATGTACAAACACTTAGGCCCTCTTTTTGGTTGTGCCATTTTTTTAATTGTATATTCCAGTATTCCCTCATTTCACTTTCCTATTATTGTTTTATCGTCCCTGCTCACATCATCCCCATCCTGGTTCATATTCTCTTGCACTAACATGCCTCAAGTCTCCTCTGCTCTTGTCACTCCTTTGTCAAAAAAAAAAGGAGGAGAGGCACTAAGGAAGGACATGGCCCAGGACACACCCTGATCTTTTCTGTTTACACCACCACCTGCAAAAGAGGAGCAAACTTACCACAGTTAGAGTGAAAAGCTTTGGCCTCTCCTATAGACTAGGATAAACAAGGCAGAAATAGTGTTTGTTAACCAGGCTGAACTATTATGAAGATTATACACAACATAGTAGCTCTAGAAACTCTCAGGAATGTAGGCCATACCAGGTTAACTAAATGGGAACTCACTAAATCAGGTGAAATGTATTGACCCCCATACATCCAAAGGCTCAAGTTTAAATAACTGAATAAAGACTTGAAAAAAATTATGAGTATGAAAGAGTACTTAGCACACTGGCAGTACTCCATTTAAGAACAGAAACACGTTTGCACTTTGGAGAAAAGTTCAAAACTTCCCAGAACTGATCATCAAAGAATTAATTTCAATAGTGCTTGGGCTTTAGATACCACAGTAGCAAGATGAAGCATAATTTTAAAGTATTTTCTTAAAATATGTATCCCCAAGTTTTCATTAAATTTTTACTCAGAGTGGAAAGTCATACATGTTTGGAAGTAAAACATAAAATAATTCTATTATAGGTTAAAAACCGGGAGTATAGTCCAAAGCTAATACACTGACTGGTCCCTCTTTACATAGTTTATCTCCTGTAGAAGACATTGGGTAAAGATGAAACGGGTTATAAAATGTATTTGGTTTGGGGATCATAGAAATGATTTACACCTATAGATAGGCTCAAGTAGCTTGAAAAAGTAACATTTGCAATAAGACCCTTCTGTTTTTTGGATGGTGAAATACAGAGAAAGGAATTTCAGAGGAGATATTCATTTGTATGCCTATTGCCAGAAGGCTTTGCCTTTTCATTTAACTCTCAATGTTTTGAATAAAAATGCTAACTTTACTCGAAGAGGTTGTTAGGACTTGCCCCTTTATATCTATGTATGCAGAATATTTGAAGTGCTAGAAATATATTAGCATTTCCAAATGTCATTAGTAATATTGCCGCTTTGCATTTGTCAGTGTATGGATGTATATATACCACATATTGAATGATTGCAATCTATAATTATGTTTGATGAAGAATGCATTTTATTGTATTAATGTTCATGGGGGTATATTTTTATTATAAGTAGATACATGGATAGGTAGGTAGACAGGCAGATATATAAGATATAGATAGATAGATAGATATAGATAGATAGATAGATAGATAGATAGATAGATAGATAGATAGATAGATGATAGACAGATAGATGATAGATAGAGCTTTGGTAGATGAGTTTTAGCATGGAATTATTTTTGGTCCTTAGATAACTATCTCAGGCCTTATTTTCCTCTAGATAAATGGCATATAATGATTGTTATCTATTTTTAAGGAATTACAAATCAAAGAAGTCAGTTTTTCATAGTGGATTCAAACACCAACTTGCAGCATATACTGATGGTCAAAATGTCCTCAAAACATCCTAATAAGCAGAAAAAATATCAAGGAATATGATACAAATGTCTTATGGTATTAATATTTCAGACCCCAGGTTCTGAATTCCTTCAGAAGAAAATTTCAATCATTCTTGTATCTTAAACATCCGCATCTCTTCCAATGGTACCAAGAGTCTTTGTTCGGTCCCATGGATGCTCAGCAGCATGGGTGTTGACTGACTGTTCTCAAAAGAGAAACTGTATCCAGCCTAGGTTTCACCGCTACCAATTCTGTTATTTTTTCCTTGAAGAGTCAAAATTTCTAACTCTACTTTTGGGAGACTCCAGTTTATTCAGATGTGTAACACAAGCACAGACATAAACTCATTTAAAAAACTTCAAAAATACATAAATACTAAGCATCTCCCAACACCACTCATCCACCCTACCTTACATGCACTGCCTCCCCCACTTCTTTTCAGAATGAACGTTACAGAAAGAATAAGGAAAAGATGTTTTGAAATAAAACAAAAAGGGTCACTGCCATAGATGGCAATGCGACGAGTGAAGCTGAACAGTAGCAGTGGTCAGTGGATTCCTTTTTGCTTGATCACTTTGCACTGACAAAAAATCAGTTAGGGTGGGAATATAGAGAAATTAACAAAGCATCCTATTTGAAGCACCTACTATGTGTCAGGTGCCAGACATAAATTAAATATGGTGAAGAATTTTACAGTCTGAGAGAAGTAAATTTTTTTGGTAAGTGCTTTCTCTATAAATTGCCTTAACCCATTTCAAGTGAAGATATCTCCAATATAAGAACATTAGGCAGTTTGTACTATTTGACTTTGATAATGTACTTAGAAAAGAATGCCTGGCACATAGTGGAAACTTAAATATTTGTTGAATGAGTGAATGGTTATAAGTACTTTTCAAAGACAAAATAAATCATCTGCCACTTCTAATGCATTTGGAAAGACATCAATAAATAGCTATTGTAAGGAAGATTGCAGATGCTAGTTAAGATAATCTAACTGTGTAGTAGTTTATTTATTCAACTATAGAATTTTTGTTCAGAACCCCTGGGGGGAAACTTTTGTTGTGATTACTTCTAGGCTGGCAGTCAGTGACTCTACTCCAGAACAAGATCTCAAACCAAGCCCATGTCCTTTCTTTATGTCCCTGCCATTTAACCATCCAGTTGTTAACACATTTTAAAATTTGACAGGTTATTTCACTTCCAAAATGATACTAAGAGTCACACATGTCAGAACTCTACTTGATAAGTTGTGTTCATTTCAAATGTGGTATGTGAGCACTGAATCCTTACTCTTTAAATCCTGCAAAGTGTATCAATAATTATGCCAAATCCATCCAACAGTTGATTGAGGTGTTTTCAGTTTGATATGGGTGTCAAAATGCGAACATTAACTTTATTCAGATCTTTGCCTGATGTGTTGAATGGGGGAAAAATCCATTCATACATCACAGATTCATCCTTAATGCTGGAAATTAGAGAAAGGAATCTCAGATTCCATGCACATTTTCTTTGTGGTTACAGAGGTGACTTTGCCACCTGGGATGAGTTTGTCCTCATTATACCCAATTATATCTGCCATAAGTAAAATTTTAAGAAGAATATAAATTTGTATAATTCTCACATGATGCTTACAAAGAAATCATTTTTGTGACTCTAATTTGTTATCTATTTTGGAAAGATTAATTATCCCTCGATAATAAAGTAAATGTTAAAAAGGATATCCCCCACAATCTCTTCTTCTTCAGGCCTTTCCTGATTTAATCCTAGATGTTCTTGCTATATCATGAGTGGCTGAGCTCCAATCAGAGAAAATTCAGCGATGGAAACTCTTTACTTGGGCTTCCCACTATTTATGTGTGGTATTCCCAATTTGTAGCTGTATTTGTGCTGGAGCAGACAGAAATAACCAATGAAAAAAATAGGAGCAATACAGTTTTATATTTAAAGTAGTGTCATGAGGCATCAAGGCAGTTAGTAATCCAGGAAGGCTCAAATTACGTTTTTTAACTATAAAGTATAAATTTAGTAAAAAAGACTAATTTCTAATAAATAATAGACAAATATTGGAATGAAAAACATCACTTTCTATATAAATTTACTAAGGGAGAACTTTCGGTAAGGTTACCATAATTTTATTTTACAGCCATAAAACTTTTCAGGAAATAGGTTACCAATTTGATATTGTAGATAAATTAACCTCAGTTATATACATATTTTTTAAATGCTAATTTTTGGCAATACAGTTGAGAAGAATTATTTTGTAATTGCATATCTTTCTGTGTCTGGAATTCATCCCCTATAAAGTCCTCTGGCCATGGGTGGCAGTGGCCTGCGGTCAAAATCTAAGCATAAGTTCATCATCATCTTTTAATTTTGTAGTCTTGAGCTTTTGACCCAAAGAGGAGTTGGGAGTTCACTAGGGCAGGACTAAATGGAGCAAACACTTGTCTTTGGAGCCCAAGCGCTGACCTTAAAGATGTAAAATGAATTGCCTGCTCCCAAGGTTATTGTTATAATCAGGTATGTGAAAATGAGCAGTAAGAATGTGAAGGAGAGAGCGGAAGAGAGAGAGAGAGAAAGAGAGAAAACACTCCTTGGTTTGCTAGAAGTATTTAGTGCATATTTTATACTTTTTAATTTTATTTTTTAACCACGTTCTGCTTTAAAAACTGTACATAGAAGAGTCAGGCTTCTGACTTTTAATGAATTG